>NW_007734081.1:4393-6966 GCF_000696425.1 Galeopterus variegatus | reverse complement strand
ACTAGAGAAATAAGACATAGCACAGGTATTCACAAATTAAATACCCAATATTTATCATAATATGTTCTAATTCTCTGTTTGAACACAACTATATTATAACACATAGTTTTATTAAGCCTACCAGCATTTCAGAATGTACCCATCCTCAATAACCAGGCCAGAGAATCAGTCTGCCTAGGGAAAAATGCTTTTTTGAAGCATTATTTTTTTTCAAGAAATACTGAACTTGGGGAAAACAGAACTAGATTTAATATCAACTTATTTGCTCTATAACTTCAAATCAATTAACTAATTAGACCCTTGTATCTTTTATTTATATTGAAAATAAAGCTTAAAGTAATCTGAAGAATTGCTAAAAAATATATAAATAATTAATACATGTAAAATATATAAAAGGAAATATTATAAGTCTAAAAAATAGGAAGAGATAATCTTGAATGTGACTGAGTAGTGAAATGCTTTCTTTATATTACACTTGTCATATGCCTGGATTGTAACACATTCACTTTTCATCATATTGTTGACATCTTGAAATTGTATGGGAAATATCCATGGATAATAAAATAAACCAACTAAAAATAAAATTTACCGTGCTGAAACAGAACAGTGAGTTTTAAGCAAACATGAAATCCAGTTACCTTAGGGGCATATAATGGCTTGTAGATATAGGGGAAGTTGCATTTGCGTCTCCTAATATGATTAAGGGGTCCTTGAAAGAGATTAAATAATTCTGGGACTGTAGTATAATTGACTCCCCATCAAAAGAAAGTACAAATACTATCTGATTGAAGACACTCATAATTTATGTATTTAGAATTTGCACAGATTATGCTCAACCCAAATCAACTCTCAATAAAACTTATGGGCACATGATATAACAAAGTGACAGTTTTTCTCAATCTGATGAGATCAGATGTTGAGGCTGAACTTTGTGCACACATAATGCAGCTCTCACCATTTAGTCTTTAAGACAGGGATAGTCAACATTGGCTGCATATGGGAATGACTGGGGAGCTTTCAAAATTTCTGATGCCTTGGTAATACCTACAGAGATTCTGATTTAATTGGCCTGTGTTGTGGCCTGGGCTTCAGGATTTAAAAAGCTTCCAGTTGATTCCATCATACTGTTAAACTGAGAACAAGAAACTGCTTCAAGAAAGTGAGTGGAAAAGTAAACAATTTAAATTACACTTGTCATAGTCTGAATGTTTGGGTCTCCCACCAAATTCATATGCTGAAATTCTAATGCCCAAGGTGATAGTATTCGGAGGTGCGGCCTTTGGAAGGTGATTAGGTCATGACAGTGAAGCCCTCATGAATAGGATTAGTGCCCTTGTAAAAGTGGCCCAAGGGAGCTTTTTGGTTCTTTCCACTAGGTGAGGTTACAGGGAACCTCTCTGCTGCCTCCTTGATCTTGGACTTCCCAGCCTGTAGAACTGTGAGAAATAAATTTCTGTTGGTGATAGCCAACAGTTTGTGGTATTTTGCCATAGCAGCCCAAACAGACTGAGACACCATCATCTGACCCCAGGACTTCTGCCTAGTGGTCTTGGCTTGTGTTTGTCTTCATACAATTCTCCAAGCATTACGTGTGTAAAGGTTCAATTTACCTGAGTGGTACCAGGACCTCAGCTTAGTTTGGGGCATATTTTAATTGTGATGAAGCTTCCTCATCTCTCATTGCAGCATTTTCACAAAACCCCTGATGATTAGAACTATCAAGGGATATTTCTCAAAAGCACAAGTTTCTAAACCATTTCTTAGACTCTCTGAAGGTTAAAGGGGTTTGAGAAGCTACATTTTAATTAAGAGTCCCAACTTATCCTCATAATCAAGTAATTTAAAGAAAGGCTTTGTAAATGAAGCAATCAGCTCTGTTTAAATTTTATTTTATGTTTTGACATCTTGTGTATCTATTTTATTGTTAAAAGACCAATATAAAGCTTTTCTATGACCAGGAAACATATTTATATTTATTTACTGTACTTTATAATGTATATAAAGACATGGAGTTGTCATTGTCCTTATGACATTCTCCAAGGAGAGGACAGTCTTGAACTCATTGTAAACTGCCTCACTCAGATTAAAAAAAAAAACATGACCTAATAGTAATGGCCTTGGATAAACAATGGCTCTACGTCGTGGGTTTTATAAAGATTGTTATATTCAAGAAAAATGCACAGAAAATAGTTGATTTAAATGTCCTCTCCTTTAAACAATATTCTAATATGTAATATAACCTTATCAAGAGGAAGTATCAGAAACTGTGACCTACTTTAAACATTTTATTTTAAGGGATCCTACAGTTGGCTGGCTTTAACTACAGAAGAAAAGAAAACAGCCGTCTGCTTTTAGAGAAAGTGATTATTCAGACTCTCATGATGTAGATTTCAATTACAGTGAACTGTTCTCAATCTGCACTTAGAACCACATTATGAAATCCACTAATACATGAGCAAATGTGTGTGAATTCACATTTCGAAGCATTAGATTTGAGAATGTTTCATTTTACTAAAATTTTGTGATACCTTATATGCTAGAAAAATGTCTAGGGGAATGTTTTAGCTAACATA
>NW_007734081.1:1812-3423 GCF_000696425.1 Galeopterus variegatus | reverse complement strand
CATATTGTGCAAAAATACCTGATGACAATTTTCAGAGCACCAGATATACTTGAACTAAAAAATGAAGTAAGTTTCATACCTCTTGAAAAATGCAAAATCTCTAGTTTCTTTGTAATAGCTTACATATCATATTTGGATAGGGTGAAAATTTCACCCAATATGTTCAGAATTTATTGCTTTTTCAGAGCTAAATATCTATTTATTAGGTAATGTGAGGACTATGTATTCTGATAAAATGGGTCTTTAGGATACAATTGGCAACAAGTCAAATTCTTTTATTCATGAAACTCAATATTCTTAGTGGGAATTAAATATGTTGGGCAAGAGGGAATTTAGGCATATAGATTTTTTGCTATGACTAAAATATATTGTGAAAATATTGGAAATGTATGCATAGTTCTGTTAATACAACTGACTCCTTCAAAAACATCTATATATTAATCAGAGCCAAAGAAATATTTTACCATGCTTTTAAACAGGCACTTTTAATATTGCCATCAAAGATAAAAAGCAAAGCATAAAGTCAAGAGAAATAGTCTCACCTCCAGTCCTTACTGGCCATCTTTGATGGCAATACTTTTAAGTTTGGGTAAGCCAGCCATTTTTATGGATCTAATTTTTTTATTTCTTAGTGTAATTGACCTTAGTGATTTTTCAGGGAAAAATGAGATATAAATATTTATATTTTGATGAATACATACATGGAAAGCTGGTCCTGGGGGTGGGGTGGGGGAAAGAAGACATAACAATTACAATTCCTTGAAGTTGATATGACAAGTGAACAGAGAGGACATTGTTGGGAGGGAGGGGATTGAGGGAGGGAGGAGGGAGGTTTCTGTAATGGGCCACAATAATCAACCACAGTGTATATTGACAAAATAAAATAAGATTTAGAAAAAAATAAAATAAAATCTTTCAGATTTTGATGCATTAAAAAAAAATAAAAATAAAAAGATCACCTGACTTCTCAGAGGAGTAATTTCCTTGTTTAGGCTGATGGAAAAATCCTGGGTCTCTCTCTTCTTTTGTCTTTTCTTTTACAATACTGGGCTAAAAATGGCAAAATAAGGTAGAAAACAGCAAAATTAATTTTTTTTTCTGCCACTTGTCCTATCACCATACCTTTGGTTATCGTGTTGTCTTCCTTTCTATATACTGCATGTGTATATACTTGGATTAATACTTGTACTTTTTATCTCTGGAAAACAGGGATCCAGTTTCAACACCTGAGTTTTTTAAATCCACTTCTATTGTGATCTGGACCTGAGGAACCCACAGTACAACTCTTCAGGCTCCGAGCAAAATTTCTTTTCTGCTGCCACTTGCACCAGCGCGATTCATGGCTTACATCTGCCTCTTGACATAAACAACNTTCTGCTGCCACTTGCACCAGCGCGATTCATGGCTTACATCTGCCTCTTGACATAAACAACACAAGAATAAGACACTCAGCCCCTGCTTCAGTTGCCATAGGGGGGAAAAAATGCATTCACTGCTATGCTTATCGGCTGAAACAGCAGTCACTAGTCCAAGGTGTTTACTCTTGCGTTCCAAAATCTTGTGTGGGTATGTCTTCTAGGTAAAAATTAAGTAAACATGTGAAACACACTT
>NW_007734081.1:0-903 GCF_000696425.1 Galeopterus variegatus | reverse complement strand
ATGAACTTTGGGGAAGACATTCAAACCATAGCATGCAGGAAAGATTGCTATAGGGGGTTAAAATAGCATTGAGTGACTTTATTTTTAATATCTGCCAAAAACCCAAGGCAGTCAAGTCATGATTCAAAAAAAGAATCTTGTGTCCACTGACAGCTACAGCTAAGGGGTAAACAGTGAGGAAAATGTAAGGAAGTGTAGGTCAAATGACCAGAAGAATATTGTGCTTTGGGATAGAATTGGAAATGTGAGAGAATGGAGAAGTAGTCAAATTTATCTAATTAGTTTAAATTATCTGCTGCAAATAAGAGAAAGCCATTCAATTTTCTTTCATTCTTTCTTCATTCTTCCCTCTCTCTTTCTTTCCTTCTTTATCTTTCTTAATTTTTTATTCTTTCTTTCTTTGTTCTTGCTGGTTATCTTTTTTCTTAAATAACAATACATGCACTAGTCCCTCTATGTGTACCTCATAAATTTTAAAATCTCTATGTTAATGTTTCAAATTGACTTGTTGAACAAATCACATGCAAACAAGGATAAATCATTTCTTGATAGTTATTTAGTAATATTAAACCAATAATGGGCTTAATAACTCTTAATCTTTTGTCTTTTTTTTAAGTTTTACATTACAATGAACTGTTTATGACTTCATCAGATGATGATTATCCATTGGGACTTCATGAAATACTGGTTTACTGGATTTTTTTTAACAGCTTTATTGAGGTATCATTGGTAAATAAAAATTGTACATCTTTATGGTATGCAAGGTGATGTTTGCTATACAAGTATACATGTACATTGTGAAATGATCACCACAATCAAATTAACATATCAGTTGCTGCACCGTTACCTGTGGGGCAGGGGGCAGGTATGAGAACATATAAGATCTACTCTCTTAGCAAATTT
>NW_007734080.1:99132-99524 GCF_000696425.1 Galeopterus variegatus | reverse complement strand
ATTTCTTTCCTTCTGCTAACTTTAGGTTTGGATTGTTCTTGTTTTTCTCGTTCTTTAAGGCACATTATTAGATTGTTCACTTGCCATCCTTCCATTTTTCTGAGGTAAGCATTTAATGCCATAAATTTCCCCCTTAGTACTGCCTTTGCTGTATCCCACAAGTTTTGGTATGATGTATCATTATTTTCATTCGTTTCGATAATTTTTTTTATTTCCTGCTTGATTTCTTCTTGGACCCATGTATCATTAAGTAGAATGTTGTTTAATTTCCATGTGTTTGTATATTTTCCAGAGTTTTGTTTATTATTGATTTCTAGCTTTAATCCATTGAGGTCTGAGAAAATACATGGGATAATTCCAATTATTTTGAATTTGTTGAGACTTGCTTTGTG
>NW_007734080.1:95021-96153 GCF_000696425.1 Galeopterus variegatus | reverse complement strand
TTTCACTCAGGTCTTGGACCTCTGCGGGGTGCCTCCTCTCTGGTCAGCTTTAACTCTACTACGCTGTTGGATTCCACTCTGCCGGTCCCACAATGTATGTGTGTTCTGCACCTCGCTATCTGGGCATTTTCCCACTCTGTGTGCAGTAGGTGGGGCTGTTGAGCCTTGCAAAGGGGGCCCACAGGGTGTGTAATTTTTTTTTCGAGACTCCGCCTCCTTTTGCCGGACCCCTCCCCACTTTATGTGCTCAGTACAGGGCTGAGGCATGTCTTCTACAATCCTCGTCTATCAGCTGGGACATCAAAGGTGTGCCCTGTCCCGCCCTGCCCAGGAGGAGTTTCAATTGTCTTGTGGGGACACTTTGAGTGCTTTTTTGGCCCTGGATAAGGCCTCCCCTGGATCTCTCACTTTCCTCCCGGTGCTGTGGCTATATGTGTAGTAAAGTTATCTCCAACTACAGGGTGTGAGCTCCTTGGGGGAGGGACCCACAGCACACAGTTCCTCTTTGAATCCCCCCAGCACGG
Source organism: Galeopterus variegatus (assembly GCF_000696425.1). Taxonomy (NCBI): domain Eukaryota; kingdom Metazoa; phylum Chordata; class Mammalia; order Dermoptera; family Cynocephalidae; genus Galeopterus; species Galeopterus variegatus. The sequence continues at coordinate 95,629 of NW_007734080.1, read as the reverse complement.
GTCGACCCAGGCGCCCTCCGGGAGTGCTCTCCAGCAACTTCAATCCAGCTCCAGAGCACCCCAGGCTCCCCTCTCCCAACCAGAAATCAGTTTGGGGTTCTTCCGAACTGAGGGCCACAGAGATGGTATCTGCCTCCCGGAAACAGGGAGTTTACCTGGGGCCGAAGCCCAGGGTGTGGTGAAGTGACAGTCTGGGCGGGCTCCAGTTCCCAGCCCTCCCGATGCTGGCCGGGGGCTCCCCCCGCTACCAGCCCCATCAGAGATCCGTGGGGAGAGTGGGATTGTAGGCCGGTCCACAGGCCCCACGGGGGCCCCGTGTCGAGGTATGCAAGTGGCCCGTCTCAGTGAGGAGCCACGCCAAGCCAAGGGGCTGTCTCCGCCCCCACCCGAGAAAATGGAGGCAGTGCTGTTGCCGTGGCCTAGCCTGGTGTGGTACGTGGGAGCCAGGCGGGTGGGAGCCAGGCAGGCGGAAGTCAGACGGGCTTTGCCCCGCAAGTGGGGCTGGACTGGGGGTGACTCACAGAGCTCGCAGAGTTGGGCCGGTCTGGTGCCTTCCACTCCATTTCTGTGTTGCCTCTGCTGTCTTACTTGGCCTTTGTTGTCTTGGG
>NW_007734080.1:12381-94115 GCF_000696425.1 Galeopterus variegatus | reverse complement strand
GCCTTTGTTATCTTGGGCTGCTTGCTCGACCCCGCAGCGCAGCTTGGGTACTCTCAGGAGTCTTCTTTTGTGACGGCCCAAAAACCTCGAATCTGTAGTTGCTTTTTCGTCGTTGTAGGTTAGTTGTTCAAAGATTTATTCGTTTTTTGTTGCTCTTGGAAATGCAAATAGTACTCTGGTATCACAGTGTACACTTCTCAGGGTCACGCTGTCTCCTGGCACGGCCGCTCCAGACCCGTCTCCATCTTGAGTCCTAAATGCGGTTTCTGAGCTCTGTGACTTTGTGGTCAGCCAGCCTGTCAGCCTTAATCTTCCTGCATGAGTGAGAAACTTAGCTAAACCACAGCCTGCTAGCAATTTCGCGTGTAGGTGAGATACTGACTTGCTTTCTAGCCTACAATGCAGAAAGCCCCTAACCACATCCCCCATCCCCATGACCCAGTTGCCCACCCATTGAAGCCCCCTACCCAAATCAATTGACCCAGTTAACCACCTGTTAAAGACCCCTGATTTGGGTAACTGACTGAATACAGACAGAGACAACAGAAATGATTGCTCAAGAAACGTATGTAAGTCTAGTTCCCCCTGCATTCAGGGCTCAGGTTTTTGGAATGTTAGTTCCCCTAAGACTGCTGGCTTAATAAATCATCTGACTTCTCCATCTCTTAAAGTGATTGCATGTCCTTTGGTGACTTCCACAACAACCCCACACAGTAGTACTACACACTTCTTAGATCACATCTACCACCTTGACTTTGTTGGTGGGGGTGTTGTTTATGTTTAGCTGAAAAGAGGAGAAAAGGGCCTTAGCTTACATTACAGCCACACTCAAGAAGGGCCTTGAAAGACAGAGGTCAAGGAAAATTTTTTGAATAGGTGGAAGTATGAGTGGCACAGCTGTTCATCTACTTTGGAAAGAGAAAAAGGACAAGGTAAGAAAATATATACTTTCCTGGGCAGGAGCTAATAACCTCAATCATCTGATTGCAGACCTGGAAGAAAATGTACTATAAAATTAGGGACAAAGAAGTCTGGGATAAAGTTTCTGGAGAACCATATGGAAGTGGCAACAAAGTGTGAATACTTTTGTATGGCTAACATAAAGCATCCATTGTGGAAGAGGCATTTTACCATCAAGTAGAAACAACCACTACACCAGTTGAGCCAGCATTTGTTCTTGCCTATCCCATAACAAACATGAATGGAGTGATCACATGGGAAGATTTGGAAGCTAAACATGAACTTCTGAGGATTGACATAACTATTACTGGCTCTGAATACTCTAATTCCATAAAGGGACCAATGCTGAGCCCCCATAAAGCATTATTTTTTTTTCGGAGATCAACTTGCTTACAAGTTGACAGCATTTGATTCCTCCCATTCTGAAAGAATCAGTGGTTCATTTTCATAGAGATACATTCCTATTCCAAGTGTGTAATAAGAGTGTCAGACAGATTCATTATCCATAAGTTTAGAGAATGTTTGATCCACAAGCATGGGATCTCACATCAAGTAGCATCTGAACAAATGATCCATTGCACAGCACTGGTGATATCATACTCACAGCATCAAGAAAGAAATGGCCCGGTAGAACATTGCAACAGCCTATTGGAGATGCCACTGAATAGCCAACATAGAGGCAATTCTCTGCAAAAATGGGATACCACTCTTCAGGATACAATATATGCACTAAGTCAGAAACCTATGACACTGCATTCCCAATAGGAAGAATAGATGGTTCTATGAACAAAGGAGTAGAATCAGTAGTACTCCCACTTACCATTGCTCTGAAATCCAGAATAATCTCTGGATATTCCAGGGAACTCTGTGCTTCCAATTCCCACAGCTCTGGACTCTGCAGGCTGGAAGTTCTTGTCCCCATACATGGTACAGTCTTGTCAGGTAACAAACTACAGCTGCTGCTTGGGCTTTTTGGACACTTTGCATACAGGGATAAGAAGGTGAGAAGAGGGATCAGCTTCTTGGCAGGTGTAATCTACTCCGATCACTAGGAGAACTTGGGGGTGCTTTAAAAAATGGAGGCACAAAAGAATATGTGTGGAACTCAAGTGATCCTCTGGGCAACTCCCCTGTTCAGTTGTAACTATAAATAGACACACATAGCAGTCCGATCCTGGGAAAGATAAAGTTACCATGGCTTACATCTTCTTGAAGAAAGGATTGGGATCATACTACCAGGAAATAACTGCAGAGATGACAGCTGACAGTAAGGAGAATTTAGAACAGATATTGAAAGAGGGGAGACAATAAATGCCAGCTGCTGCCCCTTGACCAACTGCACAGTTAAAAGCTGTCGGTCATGCTGTTCATCAATATCTTCTAAGTTTCCCTGAGGCAGAGATCCTCACAGAAACCACAGACAGGCTCCTCACCAACTATGGGTGAAGAAATGGATCTGTGCTATGCAACAGGTGGACTTTTATTTCCATGGTTGTGCATAAAGAATGATAAAAACTACTGGATAAGAAAAATCCCTTAATAAATACTTTTAATTCCCTGTTCATTGAAAAGTGAATTCACATTTGTGAGACTTTTTTTCTGGCCTTTTTTCCTATAGCGTAAATAGCAAGAGGCTCAAGGATCTCTTTTATCTGGAGAAGGCATATTTCCCATTGTTCTTTGTTCTCTCACTACTGATTGGCTCGAGTCAGATACTAAGTACCTTCTGACTGTGTTTGCGTAAATTTCATCTGGCACTATCATAGGTATGTATGGCTGGCATGTCATTAGGTATGTACCTTGATTGGTATTTTGAAGCTTTGCATACAGCATGATATGACTTACAATGGTTTCAAGGAACAAGAAGAACAAGGTACTATGCATAGTATGATGGTTGTATTAATGTTTTTCCTTACTTTCTAAATTTTATAATTCTTCCACGTCTTGGAGCTTTGCTGACAAGGGAGACCCTCTCCCAGGGCTAGCTAATTTCAAGAGATAGCAAACTACTCCCCTGCACGTGTGCCTTTATCAGAATCTCATAGGCACTTGCACTCCCTGTCCAAACTCCCCCTGTCCTAATCACCCCAGAGCCAGGTACCAGACAACTCAGGACAGTCCCTACACGGTAGAGCCCACTGAAATTATTCAAACTAGCCAGTCCTTAACCTGCTTAGTCTATTACCCTATCTCAACTTTTCCTTCCAGTGAAAACCACAATAAAGGCTTTCATCCACTCTCCCCCTCACTCCGCCTCCTAACTAACCCTACTGCTTCCCTCTGCGTGGTGTGCTATGCCTCCTGCTTCTAGGGTACTGTGACTAAAACCTTCTTCCTTCGCAACAGTGACTACCATACCTGATTAAAATAAATACATTTTAAAGCAATGGTTCATTAGATTTCTCTGTATAAGGCTTTGGATTCCAAGATTCAGAATAAATGTCTTATCTTGCTACCTATTTTTTTATTTTGGTGTTTTCAGTGATGTTTTTATTTTCATTTTTAACTTTTTTTGTTTAGATAAATATGTGTTTATATTGAATTATAATTATATACGGAAATTACATATACTATATATGTCCTATAATTATAATTATAATTATATACAGAAAAATACACAGAAGAGTACAATTTGATGAGATTTTACAAGTTTATATACCCCTACATGTTGCACTGAAGTCAAAATATAGAATATTTCCAGCATCTTGGAAAATTCACTGGTGCTTCTTTCCAGTCAATCCTCCATTTAACCACAAGCAAGCACCACTCTGATTTCTTTCCTTTTTTTTTTTTTATTGAAACATAATTGATTATACATATTTATGAAGTACAGAGTTGAATATCAATACCTGTGTACAATGTGTGATGATCAAGTCAGGATACTTAGCATATTCATCATTACAAAAGGTAATAATTTCTTGTGTTCATTAAGGAATTTTTTGCTAACTTCTCTCCCCCTTCTCCTTCCCCACAGATTTCTATCAACATGAACTAGTTTTGCCTATTCTTGAAACGAATACAAGCAGATATAAAGTATATACTTTTTGCATCATGCTTCTTTTACTCAAGGTATTGGTTGCAGAATCATCCATATTTTGGCATATATTAGCAGTTTGTTCCTTTTTATTGCTGAGATGTGTTTCATTGTATGTATATACCACAATTTGCTTATTATGACTTACTGAATATTGGCTTGACTTCCATTTTTTTAAGAAGAAATATAGTTCATAATAAATTAAGAATAAAGATGATTCTTAATAAATTAATAAATTAACAATAATTAAAAGAGAAGATTCATAATAAATATTGATGAACATTGGTTTGTTTTCTATTTTGTTGCTTTTAAGAATAAAGCTGAAAAATCAAATATCAATATCAATTAACATAAATGAGGGTAAAAGTGGATAGAATTACAACTCTCAAACAACATACTACACATAATCCATTGTAATAAGTAGAAAAATTATATTTTTATACTTTTTATATATATATATAAAATTATATTTTTATACTTTATATATATATATATATATATATATATATATACACACATGCAGAGTAGAAGAGCACATATTGATCAAAATAAATGATGGTAATCTACAATTTAATAAAATATAAGTACATTAGTGAATATTACTCATTTGCATAGCAACAAAAATAATATTTGAGTTAAAAGTTGCCATGAATAGCATTTAGAAATAGATCTAACTGCTCTAATTCACCTCAGACTCCTCAGGTGTAAGTGAAGAATATCAAATAAAGGTTTATTTAATCTAATATAATTTGTGGACTTTTTTACTTTTAAATATTAACTAAACATATATTTGTATAGATAACTCATTACTATCTTAAAATAGATGGAAACATTCTAGGCTTTATAGTAGTCTTAAAGATTTCTAGCATCTAGCAAATGTTAAATGGAGCAGCACTAAAAATGTCTAAATTAGAGCTATCTTATGTTCTCTAACATAAAAATTAAATACTTGAATTTGTTAACATGATGAGTTTGGTTAATTTTATTTAACAGTCTTGGTTTTGAAATCATCAAAAGTTGTGATTTTTGCCATAAGTAGTTTAACCTCATATCTTTATCTCTTTTATATATATATTTACTTAAATACATCACTTTATATAAAGACTAAGATATAAATATTGCATATTATGTCAAGCATTATGGGAGCTCGTAATCTAAGATAGGAAAAAAAAAAAAAAGAAGCTCAGATCCTGTGGCTACTAAAACATGCTGCTTACCTCCTGAGAGGTCTCCCTTAACCCCAAATGCTATTTTCTAACCAAATAATAAAAGGCTAATAAGCTAGTTAAGTTTAGTGATAAGGAATCTGTTTGCTAAAAAAACAAGATAAATTAAGCTAATTAAAATGATTGCTTCTGTCTTCAGTTGTGGGTTTCAGATTTAAATGATATTTTAACAGAAAAAAAAACTGACAGAAATTTGGGGTTTTATTCTTTTACGAAACGATTTGAAATGTTGTGGTGTGTGGGGATAGGACAAGTGTGTAAATAATCTTCATGAAAATAGAAGTAAAGGTGATCACATTTTAAGAAACAGTACAAAAGGAAACCCCGAATTTCATCATTAATTATATGGCTAAGGAATGCACCCCAGACTCTGGTTTGTATCTAGGCTCCAGTGCATATGAGTTGGGTGAATTTGTCAATTTACTCAATTTTTGTCAACTTTAGTATTAGGTCTCACAATCAGCTTAGCATAAGCACAGCCATGTTAACTGATTCCTCACCCCGTTCCTGTCCCCTCCCTTTCTCTTAAGCAAAGTGCTTCCTGAGAAAAACTAGATTTTGTGCAAAACAGGAAAACCACAGAGCTTTTCCAAAGTGCTAAATGCTCAGAATAGCTACCAACCCCCTTCCCCTAATTCAAACCCTATAAAAACCTCTATTACTCTGTACGGAGGTGCAAACTGATATTTCAGTCTCCCCTCCAGGTTTACTGGAAATAAACTCCCTGATATGGTGAGCATTTGGCTCAGAGTCCTTTGATCCCTTTGTGTCACCAAGCTAACATTTAGTTTGCTAATTTCTAAAATGGAAACAATAATGATTTCCATACTTATTCTGATCTTTAAATAAAATATATCATATAAACTATCTAATTGCAATGCCTGACTCCTGGTGAGAGTGCTATAAATGAAAAGTATTTTTGGTATTACTATATTAGTATTAATGAATAAAGTTAATTAATTTCTGGGTCTTAGACACTATTCTGTCCAAGAACACAAATAAGTAGGTCATATGTTGACATTTTCTCAGGATCCCTATTTAGTTAACCTGTAATATATCAGCTCACTATGTATTTATACTAGGTTTTAGGAGAATAGTTATATTTAATAAATTAAAATAGACTATCAATTAATTAAAAGATGCAGAAATAGAATAAGTTATTGCAAACTATAACTTTTTCATAGTAACATTCAAAGAAAAAAACTTCTCTTATTACCTTGTGATCCATAGATGTAATATACACAGCAAACCAATACATTTTTATTATTATAATTTACATACAAAAATTCAACCTAATTAAATGAATATAGTCATGTAACCACAATCACTATCAAGATATAAGGATACAGGGGCTCACTTGGGAGAGTGTGGTGCTGATAACACCAAGGCCACGGGTTCAGATCCCTATATAAGGATGGCCAGTTAGCTCACTTGGGAGAGTGAGCTTACAACACCAGTCAAGGGTTAACATCCCCTTACCAGTCATCTTTAAAAAATAAATAAGTAAAAATAAGGATACAACAATGTCATCACTCCAAAAGTTCTATTGTGTCCTTTGGAGTCAATCCTCTTCTCCCAGCACAAGGCCCTGGCAACCACTACTAAGTTATTCTTTTCTTTAATTTTCCAATTTTAATATATTTTTAAAATTATGCCATATTGAAAGCATAATAGAGTTCATGCATAGCCCTGATCTAATCTCTTCTCATGTTAATATCTTAAATAACCACACAGAGACTCTGCACCATGCTCTGCTGCTGCCAACATAGAAGATCCCAGTCAGACAGGCTAGAGACCCAGCCTGCCCATTGCCTAGTGGCCCTGACCAGCCCATTCACCAGGCAAAACCTTGTGCCATGCCACCACTGATAGGGGAGGCCTTAGCAGGGAAGGCAGGAGACATGCCCAGCCCCTCCCAGCCTGCACACAGGCAAGACCCCATGCCATACCACCACATACAGGGAAGACCCCAGCCAGGCAGATAGCAGACCCAGCTGGCCTACCACCCAGCCCATGCACCATGCTGCTGACAATGGGGGAGACCCCAGACAGGCAGGCAGAAGACCTAGCCATCTGCCACCCAGCTCTCCACCTAGTATGTGCAGAAGGCAAGACCCACTGTCATTAGCCTCACACAGCATCTGTGGAGGTGGTCCACAATATCCACCACCATAGCTACTACTGTTGTACTGACTTAATAACATCCACAACCACCAATCAGTTGGCCAACCACATATTTGACTTCACTGATACAAGGAGAGTCACTGGAAGAGCCTGTAAATAGAGGAAGAAGTCTTTCTCCTCAAAGTCCATTCGAGAGGAACAGAAGAAGCAACTGATCTGCCAGATGTCCAGAAATCAACACAGAGTCATTAGAAATACAAAAAAAAAAAAAAAAAAATCAGAAAATGTAACACTGCCAAAGAAATTCAGTAACTCTGAAGTACCAGACCTTACAGAGAAGGAAACCCTTGAAATGACTGAAAAGAAATTCTGAGTAACTGTCTTAAGGAAACTCAATGAGATAAGAAAGAACTCTGTAAGACGACACAGGGAAACAAGAAAAAAATACCCAGGATATGAAGGGGGAAATTTATAAAGAGATTAATACCTTCACAAAGAATGTAGTATAACTCCTGGAACTGAAAGGCACATTCAATGGAATGAAAAACTCAACCGACAGTCTAAGCAGCAGATTAGAACAAGCAGAAGAAAGAATTTCTGAACTTGAAGATTGTCTTTATGAAATAACCCAGTCAGACCAAAAAAAAAAAAAAAAAAAAAAAAAAAAAAAAAAAAAAAAAAAAAAAAAAAGGAAAAAAAAAATTTAAAAAAAAAAAAAAATTTTTAAAATTAAAATTTTTTTTTTAAAAAAAACCCCACCAACCAAAAAAAAAAAAAAAAAGGAAAAAAAAAATTTAAAAAAAAAAAAAAATTTTTAAAATTAAAATTTTTTTTTTAAAAAAAACCCCACCAACCAAAAAAAAAAAAAAAAAAAAAAAAAAACAGAAAGAAAGATAAAAGGAAAAAAAGAATTTAAAAAAATGAAGAATATCTTAGAGAGCCAGACAACTTTAAGCACACAAATATCTGAACAATGGGTGTTTCTGAAGGAGAGGAGAATGGTAAAGGCATTGAAAATGTATTCAATGAAATAATAATAGAAAACTTTCTCAGATAGAGGGAGAGACACAGACCTTCAGATCCAGGAAACTCAAAGATCCCAAAACAGATTCAATCTGAAATGATCCTCTCTAACACACATTACAGTCAAACTGGCAAAGCTCAATGACAAAGAGAGAATTCTAAAACCAGCAAGAAAAAGGCATCAAATAACTTATAAGGGAACCCCATCAGAATAACAGCAGACTTCTCAACTGAAACTCTACAGGAGAGAATAAAATGGGATGTCATATTCAAAATACTAAAAGAAGAAATAACAAACAACAACAACAACAATAACAACAACAAAAACTGCCTGCTAAGATTACTATACCCTTCAAGGGTATAGTAAACATTGATGACCAAAATAATCAAAGAAGAAAGGAAGAAATGATACTTGAAGCATCTAAACAAAAAGCCATAAAATACCAGGAATAAGACAATACCTCTCAATAACAGCTCTAAATGTAAATGGATTAAACTCCTGACTCAAAAGATGCAGACTGATGGACTGGACCAAAAAGCAAGACTCAACTATATGCTGTCTTCAAGAGACTCATCTCACCAGTAAAGATGCACTCAGACTAATAGATAAGGGATGGGAAAAGATATACCACACAAATGGAAACCAGAAACAAGCAGGATTAGCTATTCTTACATCAGGTAAAATAGACTTCAAACAAAAAACCATAAAAAGAGACAAGTCCACCATAAAATGATAAAGGCATCGATCCAGCAAGAAGACATACAATCATAAATATATATGCACCCCAAACTGAAACACCTAGATATATAAAGAAAACACTATTAGACCTAAAGAAAGAGATAAGACACCAATACGATAATAGTGGGGGACTTGAATACCCACTTCTCATCATAGGACAGATTATCCATGCAAAAAATCAAGAAAAACACAGGATTTAAACTACACTTTAGATCAATTGGATCATCCAACAACTACAGAATATACATTCTTCTCATCAGCATGTGGAATATTCTCCATGATAGACCACATGTTAGGTCACAAATCAAGTCTCAATAAACTTAAAAAAAAAAAACTATATCATCTCAACTATCTTTCCTACCATGATGGATTAAACCTAGAAATTAATAACAAGCAAAACTCAGGACTCTATAGAAATACATGGAAATTAAACAACAGGCTCCTGAATAACCTACAGGTTCAAGAAGTAATTAAACAATGAAATCAAACAATTTCTAGAATACAATGAAAAGAAAGACACATCTTATCAAAACCTGTGGGATACTGCAAAAGCAGAACTAAGAAGGAAGTTTATAGCAATAAATACTGACATCAAAAAAATAGAAAGACATCAAATAAATGAACTAACACTACACCCAAAATAACTAGAAAAACAAGAGCAATCCAATCCCCAAGTTAGTAGATGGATAGAAATAATTAAGATTAAGATTATTAATAATTAATAATTAAGATTAGAGTGGAACTAAATGATATGGAGACCCCAAAAATGATAAATGAAACAAGTTGGTATTTTGACAAGATAAAAAAAAAGACAAACCATTAGTGAGATTAACGAAATAAATAAATAAATAAATAAATAAATAAATAATAAATAAATAAATAAAAGAAGAGGAAGAAAAGAGAATACCCAAATTACAAAAATCAGAAATCAAAAAGGAGACATTACAACTGATACCATAGATATAAAAAATCATTAGTAACTATTATAAACAACTATTTGGCAGTGAATATGAAAACCTGGAGGAAATGGATAAATTTCTGGACACATAAAAACTACTGAGACTGAACCAAGAAGACACTGAAAACTTGAATAGACCAATAACAAACAATGAATTGAGCATTAATCAGCAGTCTCCTGACAGAGAAAATGCAAGGACAGGATGGCTTTATTGCCAAATTCCACCAAGCCTTTAAAGAGGATTTAATACCAATACTCTTTGAACTATTCCAAAAAATTGAAACAGAGGCCACTCTTCCAAACACATTCAATAAGGCTAGTAACACCTTGATATCAAAACCAAAGATACAACACAATAGGAAAACTACAGGCTAATATCTCTGATGAACTTAGATACAAAAATCCTCAACAAAATATTACCAAATAGAATACAGCAATGCAATGAAAAATTATACACCATGATCAAGTGTGATTCATTCCAGAGATGCAAGGATGGTTCAACATATGCAAGTCAATAAATGTGATACACCACACCAACAAAATCAAGGACAAAAACCTTACGATTATCTCAGTAGATGCAGAAAAAGCATTCAACATAATTCAACATCTTGTTTGATAAAACTGTCAGATAATTAAGTACAGAAGGAAAGAATTTCAACACAATAAGAGCCATCTATGACAAGTCCACTGCCAATATCATCCTGAATGGGGAAAATCTGAAGGTTTTTCCCTTAAGAACAGGAACAAGACAAGGATGCCCACTCTCCCCACTCCTATTTAACAGAGTACTGGACATACTAGCCAGAGAAATCAGGTAAGAGAAAGAAATAAAGACCATCCAGATTGGAAAATATGAAGTCAAACTATCCGTATTTGCAGATGACATGATCTTATATACCGAAAAACCTGAAGATGAGCTGATTAATAGTTTAAGTAAGGTTACAGGATACAAAATCAACACCCCAAATTGGTTGCATTTATATTCTCCAATACTGAACTAGCAGAAAGAGAAATCAAGAAAGTAATACCATTTTCATTAGCCACCAAAAATATAAAATATGTAGGAATCAATATAACCAAGGAGGAGAAAGATCTCTACAATAAGAACTACAAATCACTGCTGAAAGAAATTAAAGAAGACATAAAAAGATGGAAAGATATTCCATGCTCTTGGATTGGAATAATTAACATTGCAAGAGTGTCCATATTACCCAAAGTGATCTACATCAAAATATAAATGGCATTCTTCATAGAAATAGAAAAAAACAATACTAACATTCGTATTGAACAACAAAAGACCCCGAGTAGCTAAAGCAATACTGAGGAAAATTTAATGAATAAATAAAGCCAGAGGCACAACACTACCTGAGTTCAAATTGCACTACAAAGCTATAGTAACCAAAACAGCATGATAGTGGCATGAAAACAAACACATGGGCCAATGGAACAGAAGAGAGAACCTGGAAATCAACACACATACTTATAGCCACCTGATCTTTGATAAAGGCAACCAAAACATACATTGGGGAAAAGACTGCTCTTCAATAAATGGTGCTGGAAAAATTGGATATCCACATGGAGAAGAATGAAACTAGACCTGCACCTCTCACCATATGCCAAAATCAACTCAAAACAGTTTAAAGATTTAAGTATAAGACCTGAAACTTTACAATTCTAAAGCAATATATCGAGAAAAAACTTCAGGAAGTACGACTGGGCAAAGACTTTTTGAACAAGAGCCCAAAAGCACAAGCAACAAAAGAAAAAAATAAACGGGATTATGTCAAACTAAGGTGCTTCTGTGCAGCAAAGGAAACAATCACCTGGGTGAAACAACAACCAAAAGAATGGGAGAAAATATTTACAAGCTATACCTTTGACAAGGAATTAATACCCAGAATATAGAAGGAACTCAAGCAACTACACAGTAAAAAGTACAACCCGATTAAAAAATGGGCAAAGGACCTGAATAGACATTTTTCAAAAGAAAACATACAAATGGTGAATAGGCAATTAAAAAAATGCTCAGCATCACTAATCATCAGGGCAATGCAAATTAAAATCACATTGAAATATCACCTCACCCCAGTTAGAGTGGCTATAATACAAACGATGGAAAACAACAAATGCTGGCAAGAATGTTGAGATAAGGGAATGCTCCTACACTGTTGGTGGAAGTGTCATTAGTACAACTTCTATGGAAAACAGTATTGATGTTTCTCAAACAACTGCAGATAGACCTACCATATGATCCAGCAATCCTACTTCTTGGTATATGTCCAAAGGAATGGAAAAAGTCAGGTCTAAGGGATACCTGCACTTCCATATTCGTTGCAGCTCTATTTACAATAGCCAAGATATGGAAGCAACCTAAGCATCCATCAATGGACAACTGGATAAAGAAAATGTGGTGTGTGTGTGTACACACACACACACCATGGAATACCACCCAGCTGTAAAAAAGAATGAAATTCTGCCATTTATCACAACATGTATGAGCTTGGAGAAAATTATTTTAAGTGAAGTAAGACAGCACAAAGGGAGAAATACCACATGTCCTCACTCATAATTGGCAGCTGAGAGAGAAAGAAGGAAAGAAACACCACAGTGTTGTGTTGGACATGCAGCGGGAGAAATCATGCACAGATTTGGGGGGTGGGGAGGGTGAGGAAGGTCAGGTGTTAATTGGGTGGGGAAAATGGGGAATAATTGCAATTTGTGGTAGTGGGCACCCTGATACTATTGGTGTGACCATCACATCCTGGGCACATGTGGTGAAGGTCAGTTTTGTACCCCATGAATGTGCATAATCAATAAAAAACATATATAACTACATTACAGTGATTAAAACTAAAGGATTAACCTTGGTACAATACTATTAAGTAAATAGTAGAATTTGTTGGAACTCCAAAGGTTTTTCTATCAGTTTCCTCTCTCTATTCCAGGAGCATTTCTCCAGTCTCACTTTGCATCTAGTCATCATGCCTCATGGGGCAGATCTTTGAGAATGTGACAACATTCTTCTGCTTAAATGTTTGCACAGTAATTATAGCAACATTTGTAGATCTAGCTCAAGGCAATCACTGGTGTGTTTTCTAATGGTAATTTTCTATTTTCCTCATTTTTCCCCTGCACTCAAAGTTTTATTTAAAATAACATATAGTTCAATTTCATCAGCTTTACCAAACTAAGAAACACTTCATTTTGTACACTTACATAATTTCTCATTTAACTTTATAATGCATGCAGGTGATTGGAGTATAAAACTCCAATTAATTCAAAGCTCTAAGTTCAGATCAGCTCAACCTTTTACAAATAGGTGAGTGGAATAATCTGTCATGATGTTGTCAATACTGTCAATCTTCTATGTTGCTAATGGAGGTGGGGATTGATATCTCATAAGCTCTAAGTTTTGCTAATCATTTACAAAAATAAAAATGCTTCCTGTTTATTCAATGCATAAAAAATGATACACATTGCATGGGCTTTAAATACTTTTTTCCCTCATTTAATTCTAAGTAAGAATTTGTAAGTGAAAAATATGAGGCTCACACAAACAGAAGGAGTGGAACATGGATTAAGAAAATGTCTTCTCAGGGCCGGCCCGGTGGCGCACTGGATAGTGCGCCGCTTGGGAAGCGCGGTGGCGCTCCCGTCCGAGGGTTCGGATCCCATGTACAGACCGGTTCCCGCTCGCTGGCTGAGCGAGGCGCGGGAGCAACGCCGAGGCTTGCGATCCCGTTGCCGGTCCCCGGTCCGGTGCGGGGGCACCACTGAGGGTTGCGATCCGTGGCCGGACACGGAAAAAAGACAAAAAAAAAAAAAAAAAAAAAAAAAAAAGAAAATGTCTTCTCAGTAAAATTTAATAATTATAAAAATGCCTACTAGATTGCAATGCTGCAATTCAATTTTGATGCAAAGTACCTGGATTTAGTACAGACTCCACAAATTAAGGGCATAGTCCCCAACAGACTATCCTCATTTCAGATGCCAACCTGAGGTTGGATGGTTCCCAGGCCATCCATACTTCTGAACAACTAGCTAAAAACTCAGAGACTACTGTAAACCCATCACATTCAATAATTTGCTTAAATAACTTCCAGAACTCAGAAAAATGATGGGTACTCATGATTGCACAAATATTTTAAAAGATACAAATAAGAACGAGATGAATGAAAAGACACATAAGATGAGGAATGGAAGGGTCTGGAACTCAGAGCTCTTATGTCCTCTCCCTGTGGAATCAGAATATGTCACCTTCCCAGCACACTGATATGTACACCAATCAGGAAGTGCACCTGAGCCATGATGTCCAGAGATTTTATTGGGGTTTAATTGAGTAGATATGATCGATTGAATCACTGGTCATGTGACTGAATGCAATCTCCAGCCTCTACCTCTTCTCCCTGGAACAGTTGATATCAGCTAGATCACATATGGTCTTTCTGGCACAATCAGCCTCCATCCTGAGTGATATCATTAGCATAAATTCATATATGGTGGAGGAATGCACCATAAATAACAAACATACTCCTATCATTTAGAAAATTCAATGAATTTAGAGGATATTTCCCAGGAACCCAGGAAAAGGTCATACAAATTCTTTAATATACAAGATTAGCAGAAGTTAGCATCTGAGAGAGGGATCTGAAAAGCAAGTATAAAGAATAACGTTGAGATGAGTCCCCACAGAGATTAGGAGACTACTGCCAAAGTTTTTAAATAGAGGAGGAAGAAAGTAGGGGAACAATAAAAGTTACAGATTGTCTTTAGTTTTCTGCTCCAATTTGTAAGAAGCTTGGAAGTTGCCATTTTGTTTTAGCAAGAGGTAAAAAGATGACCTGAAAAAATCAACAATTCTTCTTAGTGCCACTAGAGAAGTGAGATCATAGGACAAACCACTTCCCTCAAAATTGAAGAGACCAGCAGGAGATTATAAAGAATCACAACTTACTAGACCAGAAACATACAAGAGCTAACCTCCACTGGAACCAGGTCCAGGCAAGGAAATCTGAACTGTAATTGACAAATTGTGGATGCTCAGTGTGGAAAATTATGACAATTAAAAACTCCTGGGGGTGGGTGGGGGGGATGGGGGTTGGCACCACAATTTTTTTTTTTTTTGTCTTTTTCCGTGTCCGGCAACGGATAGCAACCCTCAGTGTCGCCCCCGTACCGGACCGGGCCCGGCAACGGGATCGCAAACCTCGGTGTTGCCCCCGCGCCTCGCTCAGCCAGTGAGCGGGAACCGGTCTGTATGTGGGATACGAACCCTCGGCGGGAGCGCCTCCGTGCTTCTCAAGCGGCGCACTAGTGCAGTGCGCCACCGGGCCGGCCCCTGGTACCACAATTTTGTGAATTTTGCCTCTAGGAGCTCTACCAGGCCCTTACAGCAAATACCAGAGAAAATTTGCTACATGCTTCTAGTAGAGGGAATGTAAAAGAATCCATTTTGAAATATGCCAGAGCCCTCTGTTCTTTTTAACGTGGTCTGCCAAAAGGAGAAACTTTTTAACCAAGCCTAACTGCTGTAGGGAAGGGAATACTCAACTCCAGCCAACTCTAGTCTTTCATATAGAGGAAGGGAAATACCCAACTCTAGCTCCCTCAAACCTTTGATGATGGAGAAGTGAAATACCTCACTTCAGCCCTCTCCAGGAAGCTTGTCTCAGGCAAGAGGGTAGAGGGAGATGAAGAAGCATATGTGAATTTCACATTTCAGAGTCACAAGCTCACTGAAAGACTGAGACCTACTAGTAGGACTATAAAATGCTAACCCCACACTTTACCACCACATTTCTAAACACATGTTAAGAGTAGTTTCTTTTATGCAGTACGTCACATACAGCTCTCAAGAAAAAAATGATAGGACATACTAAAAGGCAAAAATTCACAGTTTCAAAAGACAGAGCAAGCATCAAAACCAGACTCAGGATCCCATACGCAGCCCAGTTGAGTGCATGTTGAGCAGACAGGCACCCCCCAGACAGGGTGAATCCCACGGAGAACATGCACCCCACAGTGCCAGTGCATGACCAAGCAGGTAGGCCTTACTGCTGCCAGACCCCATCCCCAGACTGTCGAGTGCATACCGACCAGAGAGGTGCCCCCTGGAGAGGCCCAAGACTCGTGGACACGACGTGCCCCATGGCACAAGCGACTGACTGAGCAGGTAGGCCTTGCTGCTGCCAGACCCCATCCCCAGACTGTCGAGTGCATACCGACCAGAGAGGTGCCCCCTGGAGAGGCACAAGACTCGTGGACACGACATGCCCCATGGCACAAGCAACTGACTGAGCAGGTAGGCCTTGCTGCTGCCAGACCCCATCCCCAGCCCAGATGAGTGTGCACCAACCAGAGAGGGCCCCCCGCCAAGAGAGGCCCGAGTCTTATGGAGACCGTGCACCTGAGGTGCCACTGGGTAACCGACCAGGCACTGAGGCATCTGTTCCAAATTGGCAGTCCCAGAAGGATCCTAGCCACACAATAGTGTTGAACAGTGGACTGTGAAGTCCCCTGCCACAATGACTAAACATCAAAAATACAAGAAATATGAAAAATCAAGAAAGTACAGCACCAAAGGGTAATAACTCTCAAGCTCTAGATCCTATAGAGCAAGAAGCCCTTGAAATGTCCAACAAGGAATTTTGAGTGGTAATTCTAAGGAAACTAAATGAGATACAAGAAAACTCACCTAGACAACACAATGAAATGAGGAAAAGTATACAGGACCTGAAAGAAGAAATGTACAAGGAAATCAATGCCCTGAAAAAGAATGTAGCAGAGCTTGCCAAGCTGAAGAATTCATTCAATGAAATAAAAAACACAACAGAGAGGTTAACCAGCAGGCTTGCAGAAGCAGAAGATAGAACTTCTGACCTTGAAGATGGGTTGTTTGAAATAACATGGTCAAACAAAAAAAAAAAAAAAAAAGAAGAAAAAGAGTATTAAAACCATTGAAGAAAATCTAAGAGAGATATCAGACAACCTTAAGTGCTCAAATACCAGAGTCATGGGTATTACAAAAAGGGAGGAAAAAGGAGATTGCATTGAAAACATATTCAACAAAATAGTGGCATTGAACTTCCCAGGTATAGGTATATAGAGAGACACAGATCTTCATATTCAAGAAACTCAAAGATCCCCAAATGTACTCACCCCAGAAAGGTCTTCTCCAAGACATGTTACAGTCAAATTGGCAAAACTCAAAGGTAAGGAAAATCTTAAAAGCTACAAGAGAGAAGCATCAAATTGCCTATAAGGGAGCGCAATCAGACTAACGTCAGACTTTTCATCAAAAACCCTAAAAGCCAGAAAGGAATGGGATGATATATTCAAAATAATAAAAGACAGAGATTGCCAGCCAAGAATACACTACCCTGCAAGGCTATCATTCCAAAATGAAGGGCAAATAGTATATTTCTCAAACAAAAACTGTGGGGGTTCACTACCACACGACCACCCTTACAAGAAATTCTCAAGGGAGTACTGGGTTTGGTATCTGCAAAATAACTACCACTGCTATATAACCTCAAGAAAAATCAAAACCCACTAGTAAAATAAAAATGCCAACAATGAAGAGAAAAAAAAAAGTTTATGTACAACTCAGGAAACCAAGAAATACAGAAGACAAACAGTAAATGAGAAAGAAAGGAACAAAAGACACTTAAGACATCCAAACAAAAATCAATAAAATGCTAGGAGTAAATCAACACTTTTCAATAACAGCTCTTAATGTAAAAGGATTAAATTCCGCAATCAAAAGACACAGACTGACTGACTGGATTAAAAAGGAGGATCCAACTATGTGCAGCCTTCAAGAGACCCACTTCACCTATAAAGACTTGCATAGACTAACAGTGAAAGGGTGGAAAAAGATTCACCATACAAATAGAAATGAAAAATGAGCTGGACTAGCTATTCTTATATCTGATAAAAAAGATTTTAAACTAAAAACCATAAAAAGAGATAATGAGGGCCACTATATAGTGATAGAAGGATTCATCCATCGAGAAGACATAACAATCATAAATATATCTGCACCCATGGGCCGGCCCATGGCTCACTCAGGAGAGTGCGGTGCTGATAAATATATCTGCACCCAATGTCAGAGCAGCCAGATTTATAAAGCAAAATCTATTAGACCTAAAGAAGGAAATAGACACTAATACCATAATAGCAGGGGACCTGAACACCCCTCTATCAACATTGGACAGATCATCTAGGCAACAAACCAGCAGAGAAACACAAGGTCAAAACAATGCTCTAGACCAATTGGACTTGGCAGATTTCTACAGAACATTCCATCCGACAACCTCAGAATATTCATTCTTCTCATCAGCACATGGATCATTCTCCAGGACAGATCACATGTTAGGTCACAAATCAAGTGTCAACAAATTTAAAAATATCAGTATTATCCCATGTATTTTTTCAGACCACAAAGGATTAAAATTAGAAATCAATAACAAATTAAATTCTGGAAACTATGCAAACACATGGAAATTAAACAGCATTGTACTTAATAACATATGGGTCCAAGAAGAAATCAAGCAGGAAATCAAAAAATTTATTGAAACTAATGAAAATAATGATACATCATACCAAAACCTGTGGGATACTGCAAAAGCAGTAGTAAGGGGAAAATTTATTGCAATAAATGCTTACTTCAGAACAATGGAAACATGGCAAGTGAACAACTTAATACTTCACCTTAAAGAACTAGAAAAACAAGAACAATCCAAACCTAAAGTTAGCAGAAGGAAAGAAATCATCAAGATCAGAGCAGAACTTAATGAAATTGAATCCCAAAAAACAATACAAAAGATCAACGAATCAAAAAGTTGGTTTTTTGAAAAGATAAATAAAATCGACAAACCACTTGCATGGCTAACAAAAAAAAGAAGAGAGAAGATTCAAATAACAAAAATTAGAAATGAAAAAGGTGATATTACAACCGACCCAAATGAAATACAACGAATCATCCGAGACTACTATAAACAGCTATACGCCAACAAGTTCGAAAACCTGGAGGAAATGGATAAATTCCTGGACTCACACAAGCTTCCAAAATTAAACCAAGAAGATATAGAAAACTTGAATAGGCCAATAACAATAAAGGAGATTGAAGATGTTATCAAAAAGCTCCCAAAAAAGAAAAGCCCAGGACCAGATGGATTCACAGCAGAATTAAATAACAAAAACTAGAAATGAAAAAGGTGATATTACAACTGATACCTCTAAAATACAAGGAATCATTTGAGATTACTATAAACAGCTATACACCAATAAATTTGAAATTCTGGAGGAAATGGACAAATTTCTGGACACACACAAACTGCCAAAACTAATCCAAGATGATGTAAAGAATCTGAACTGACCAATAACAATAAAAGAGATTGAAACTGTTATCAGAAGGCTCCCAACAAAGAAAAGCCCAGGACCAGATGGATTCACAGCAGAATTCTATGAAGCATTCAAAGAGGAATTGACACCAATTATCTACAAACTATTCCAAAATATTGAAACAGAAGCCATTCTCCCAAACTTATTCTATGAAGCAAACATCACCCTGATACCAAAACCAGGTAAAGATGCAACAACAAAAAAGAAAACTACAGGCCAATATCCTTGATGAATATAGGCGAAAAAATCCTCAATAAAATACTAGCTAACAGAATACAGCAACACACATGCAAAATTATACACAATGCTAAAGTGGGATTCATTCCAGGGATGCAAGGTTGGTTCAACATATGCAAATCAATAATGTGATACACCATATCAATAAAATCAAACACAAGGACCATATGATCATTTCTATAGATGCTGAAAAAGTATTTGATAAGATTCAACAGTCGTTCATGATAAAGACTCTCTACGAGTTAGGTATAGACAGAAAGTTTCTCAACATAACTAAAGCCATATATAACTCCCCTGCCAATATCATCCTGAATGGGGAAAAGCTGAAAGCTTTTCCCTTAAGAACAGGAACTAGAGAGGGATGCCCACTCTCACCACTCCTATTCAACATAGTGTTGAAAGTACTAGCCAGAGCAATCAGAAAAGAGAAGGAAATAAAGGGCTTCCAGATTGGAAACAATCAAGTCAAACTGTCCCTGTTTGAAGATGACATGATTCTATATATCAAAAAGCCTAAAGCCTCTACAAAAAAACTCTTGGAGTTGATAAATGATTTCAGCAAAGTTGCAGGATACAAAATCAACACACAAAAATCAGTAGCATTTCCATTTTCCAATAGTGAACATGCAGAAAGAGAAATAAAGAAAGTTGCCCGTTTATGGTAGCCACCAAAAAAATAAAATACTTAGGAATAGATTTAACCAAGGATGTGAATAGGCCTATGGATGTTAAAGAAGTTGAATTAATAATTAATAACCTTCCCAAACAGAAAGCACCATGCTCAGTGGGTTTACTGATGAATTCTACCAAACAGTTAAGAAAGAAATTATACAAATTCTTTACAATCTCTTTCAGAAGATAAAAGTGAAGAGAATACTTCCTGACTCATTCTATGATGCCACATCACCTAGTATCAAAACCAGACATAGACATTACAGACTTACATATCTCATCATAGATGCAAAATCCTCAACAAATTATTAGAAAATTAAATCCAACAATATATAAAAAAGTTATATACCACAACCAAGTGGTATTTATACCAGGTCTGCAAGGCTGGTTCGACATGAGAAAATCAATTAACATAATTCATCCCATCAACAGTCTAAAGAATAAAAATCATATGATCACATCATAGAAGCAGAAAAAGCATTTGACAAAATCCAACGTCCATTCATAATAAAAACATGGGCCGGCCCGGTGGCGCACTGCGCTAGTGCGCCGCTTGGGAAGCGTGGAGGTGCTCCCGCCGAGGGTTCGGATCCCACATACAGACCGGTTCCCGCTCACTGGCTGAGCGAGGCGCGGGGGCAACACCGAGGGTTGCGATCCCGTTGCCGGTCCCGGTCCGGTACGGGGACGACACTGAGGGTTGTGATCCGACAAAAAACCAAACAAACAAACAAAAAAAAACTCTATATAAACTAAGAATAGGGGGGAATGTCCTTAAACTGATAAAAACATCTGCAAAATACCTATAGCTAACATCATACTTAATGGTGGGAAACTTGAAGTTTTCCCATTAATGTCAGGAATAAAGTAATGATGTTCCCTCTCACTAATCCTATTCAACAGCATACTGACAGTCTTAACTAATGCAATAAGTCATGAAAAATATATAAATGTTGTACAGATTGGGATGGATAAAATGCTAACTTTGCAGATAACATAATAATCTGTGTAGAAAATCTGAAAGCATTAACCAAAAAAACTGGAGCTCATAAGTAATTATAGCAAGATTTTAGGATACAAAGTTAATATATAAAAGACAATCATTTCCTATATACAAGCAATAAACAAGTGGAATTTGAAATTAAAGCACCATATGACATTAGCACCCCCAGAAATGAAATACTTTATCAGACATATCTGATAAAGGACTATATTGTAAAATGAACAAAGAACTCTTAAGACTGAATAATAAGAAAATAAACAACACCATTAAAAACTGGTCTAAATGCCTTAATAGACACCTCACCATAAAAAAGAAACATTTCAAATAACAATATGATGACATACTTTACATTATGTCATCAGAGAAATGCAAATTAAAACAACAATGAGATACCACTATACATGCAGAATGACCAACACTGATGTCATATATTGAAGAGGTTGGGAAGCAAAAGGAACTCTTGTCCCGACCTGCGGGAACAGCAACGTAGACCTGGAGAGGGGAGTGGGAATTGGATGAGACAAGAGATGTGAGAAATGGAGACAAGACAGTATTCTGATCAAGTCTCGTTTATTGGCTCTAAGGTTACATCTTATGGCTCTAAGGTTACATGGCTCTAAGGTTACATCTTATATAGGAAAAAGCAGGCATATTGTAAGGAGTCAGGAATGCAGGAATATGATAAGATCTTGAGAGGAAACAAAGACAGGACATTCCTGATGCAGTGCAGGCCCCAATCTTTACAGCAAAGCAGAAACTTGAAAGAAAATGAAAGGTCACCCTTGAGTCATAGCCAGGAACACAGAGCTCCAGGCACAAACAGATTATAAGGCAGTTATCACATAAGCAAGGCCATCTGGTGCAAGCAGGTTGTCATGCAGGCATGGCCACACAAGGAGGGGTGGGGGCCACAGGCTCCCAGCAAACTCTGATTTACCACTGGTGGAAATGCAAAATGGCACAGCCACTTTGAATAACAATTGGTGGTCTCTAACAAAACTAAACATTATCTTACCCTATGATCCTATAATTCTACTCCTTGGTATTTGACAAAACAGTTGGAAACTTGTATATACACTATCCTGCATGTGGATGTTGATAGCAGCTTTATTCATGATTGCCAAAACGTGGAAACAACCAAGATGTCCTTGGTTGTCCAGAAAAGTAAATATTATTAAGCACTGAAAAAACTCAAACTATCAAGCCATGAAAAGACATAGAGGAAACTAAATGCATATTTTTAAGCTAAAAAGCCAGTCTGAAAAAGTTATCTACTGTATGATTGCAACTATATGACCTTTTGGAAAAGTCAAAACTACAAAGACAGTAAAAAGATCAATGTTTGCCAGAGATTTTGAGTGGAGGAAGGGGTAAATAGACGGATGTCAGAGGATTTTGAGGATGATAAAACTACTCAGTATGATACTATAATTGTGCATACGTGCCATTATATGTTTGTCCATACCCATAGGATATACAACACCAAGAATGACCTCTAATTTAAACTGTGAACTTTTGGTGATAATGATGTGTTAATTTCGGTTTGTCAATTGTAATAAATGTACCACTGTGGTTGAGGATCTTGATTATGGAGTAGGTTATGCATTTGTGGGGCAGCAGATATATGGAAAATCTCTGTACCTTCTACTCAGTATTGCTGTGAACCTAAAACTACTCTAAAAATAAATTTTATTTTTTAAAAAGTTACAGATCATCTTTAGAGTCAGGAATTATAAAAATGATGAGTAAAGGACTGTTCTAGTTTATAAAAGCCAAGACTCTCTCCTTACATGGATATTACATAAACAAAATATATAAGCTACTCTTCCTTGAGAAAGTTTCAAAAAATGGTAGTTACTACTTTTATGTAAACCAATACAATGTTATTTCTAAGTAGAGTGTGAGAGAAGAAGAATATAGGCTTGCCAGTTACTGTTAGGATATAGCAAGTTGCAAAAGGACATCATTCCTATCCTAACAGGAAAAAGCTGGATAATCTTAAAAGGTGATAACATTTCTTGAGTCTACAGAGAGCTAAGGCTAAAAGCAAACAAATGAACTTCATTCCAAAAAAGTGAGAATCAACTCTCTTTCTAGAAGTGGAATATACTTAACTATCTCCCCCTTGGCAGATCGCTGAAGAAAGAATTGGCCACCAGAAAGCAGTTAACTAAAGTAAATAAAAATCTTAAATCTTGAATATGGCCTAACATAACAGTTCACCTGCACTTCTATGTTCATCACAGCTCTATTTACAATACCCAAAATATGGAACCAACCTAAGTGTCCTTTGACAGATGACTGGATAAGGGGAAATATATACACAATGGAATACTACTCAGCCATAAGAATGAAATTCTGCCATTTGCAGCAACACGGATGAGTCTGGAGAAACTATGTTAAGAGAAATAAGCCCAACAAGAAAAGAGAAATATCACATATTCTCACTTATAACTGGGTGCTATGAAAGAAGGAAAGAAAGAAAGATAGTTGAGAGAGAGAGAGAGAGAGAGAGAGAAGGAGTCTGTGGAGGGATAGGTCAGGTTATGATTTGTAATAATGAATATACTACTACTAATAAAAAAAATAAAAGACTCTGTGTTCACATCAGACAATAAAACAATGTACACTCTCATTTGCAAGTTCTTTTCCATAGGCCTCTGACTGTTCATGAAAAACATTGTGATCAGTTTTGGAGACCTGACAGAGCCATCTTTGGTGGTACACAGGCACAAAAGTAATGGCCATTCCTGGATCCTTTTGTCATAGTAGTGAAAGACAACTGAAAGAAAACAATCTGCCTCTGGGTCCCAAAGCCCAGGCAATGACTGGGAAACTATTGAAGTAAAATATGCCTGTTTCTGGGGGCAGGTCAAGAAAGCTTCCGACCCCCAATATAAGTCTTGTTTCCCATGGAGCCACAAGCAAGTAAAGTCTACTTCTGGGGGAGAGACAGAAAGCCCTCTATCTCCTAAAGAGAGAAACGCAGGCTGCTTCTTCACATAGGAGAAAACAAAAAGACGTCTGTGCCTGAAAAGTAGAGTAAAGAGGACTGTTCTCATAAGGCTATAAAGTTGGCATTCAGGTAATACAAGTTACTAGTTTTCATTATTCAGCACTTATACAGTGCCAGATACAGTGTTCTGGAATTGTCATGTAGATAATATCAATCCATAGAAGAACACAGGTACATGTTATCCCATTTTGTAATTGATAAGCTAAGGATCAAAAATAACAAGTAGATTTACAGTGTTCCAATATTTAAAAAGGACAGAACTGTAACACAATCCTTGGTGTGTCTGAATTCAAAGTCCACGTTATTTTGATTATTCCCCACCCTTCCTCCACCACCTCCTTTGACATGAGGCTGAAGGAGGGTTTTTCAAAAATGCTGACCAACCCTGAGTGTGTTTATAGTTCACCATTACAGGACATTTTTCCAGGTATTTTAAATAATATTCATGAATTGGATCTCATTTTATGTATACCAATGAATTACATATTTGCTAATAAAGTCTTCATAAAGCTCAGATTGAATCATTCAAATATACTGAGTAATTGTAACCTTGAAAAATCTAATGGAATTTTAGTTATCTTAATTTAGCACCCTTTTGCTCTATAGATGATTTTACATTATGAATAAATGGTTATGTACTAACTACATTATGTAAACTTATGTCACTTCCTACATTTGCATAGTTCCTGAAATGGAACTTTAAAATGAAACTTTTTTAAATTGATGGTCATTCAGAAGTGAAAAATGCTTTGAATTAAACTTAAAAAAAAGTTTAAAAACCAGCAAAATTCCTGAACACTGCTGATACTCCATTTTTATTGCTCTCCTTAAGGTGAGAAATCAGGTTAGGATGTGGTCAGTTGAGAAAATGTTTAACATTCACTTTTATGTTAACTGTCTTATCACTATATCTATCCTTGTGATCATTTGAGAATATATAATTCTCTAAAGAAGAGATATCCAGGGTGCTATACATATTTTTATGTGCTAGAAAAAACAAATTGTTTGGCCTAAGAGGTAAGTGATAAGTGGAATAAAAGTAAACAGAAAAGTATCCATTAAATAAACAAAACTTTCTTTTATCTTACTATTTTATTTTAAGTTCTCCATATCATTATTTTACTCTAAGTAGCCCCTCTGCCTTTGGCATATGTTATGAATCTGTCTTTAATAAAAGCCTTTATTTTTTATTAATGTTGGTTTTGGGGCAATTTATAATTTACAATAGATAAAAAGAAGGGAAAAGTTTAGATTTACATTTAAAAAAAAAAGACATATGAACACATGGAGGAAAATACCAGGAGGTGAAGTTAATAAGAGCACAAATCAAAAGTAAATTTATCATAGCCTGCTTTTGAGGTTGTGCTGTACAGCTGGCAAGGAAGCTAACAGGTTCCATTTGCAGTGAATGTCAATTACTTAGCTCACTCAGACCTCCTTATCTATTCTGCTGGAATATGGGTTTTTGAAAGGAGCTGTTTTGTCTCATTCCTCATCTAAAGCAACATGATCCTTTATGAAACTTGCCAATCATAGTATTTTACCTCCTAGACCTAAATATTGAGCAAAGAAATTGATAAATGTATAAGCAAATACAAAATAGTAGTGACTGTATAGGACTAAAATAGTGATTATGATTATTCTGGAAGTGTTAATTTATAGAGAATTAAAATCCTTGAAAACAAGTATAAGAAAAAAGAAAGGGTTTATCATCAGAGCTAAATATATAAAGTGTTCTTCCTACTCTAAGTAAAGAGTGTAATTTCATTAATTAATGCTATAATTGTACAGAAAAATAATAAACCATATAGATATAGTGAAGAAAAGAAAAATTAAGCTAATTTCATGGTTAACTATTAAGTTGTATGCTAAATTTCTAAATAATAATAAGATTATAAGCAATCATAATCTAATATGTATGACATATTGCCACCTAGTGTTTAAGAAATCAGGTATGAGTTAACATTGGAAAATCTACTCATATAATTTATCACTGCAACAGTTTAAGTAAAAAACAGTAAACCACAAAATATCAATAGATGCAAATAAACAGATCAATAGATACAGAAGTAGAATTGAATAAAATTCAACAACCTTTCAAAATGGAAAGTGTGGCACAGGAATCTCAGATCCTTCTGCTCCTTCCTGTGCAGGTTGTGAGTCAGGTAATTGAAGGAAGATTTAGGCAGCTTTATGCACAATAGACATACTTTATTCTCCAGATGTCAGCCTCACAGATATGCTTTATTCTCAGATATGAGCTCTGCTGCCCAGCAGTTACCTTTATATCCCTAGTGCACAATAACGGCCACAAGCCAATCATTACATAACTACAACAATAATGCTGAATCAGCAAATGGGCACACATGCACAGTTATTATACTTATATAACTTGTTTCTAGTGAATGTGATGAATTTTGCCCATTTATAACAGATATAAGGCAAGAGTTCCTGACTAAACTTTTACTACTTTCCTTACAGTCCACCCCTTCAGGGTCACTCGCCATACAATCTATGCTCTTGATCTTCCACATGTTCCTTAGCAAAGATAGCTGACTCTTGCATCCATACACCATAGCAGCAATATAGGCTGCAACAACATGCTACTAGGAAAATTCTGTTCAAACCAAGTCCAGTTGCAATTGGGATGATTTTCTACAGGAATCTTGCAGCCACACTGGTAGGAAACTTGGTGCATATCCAGCAAGCAGACACATTGGCCACATGTGCACACTTATGTGCTCAGTTGACTATGGTGTTAGCAGCCACAAAACTATGGGCAAAAATACAAAAGATCTATTGGCACCAATAGAGGGGGTTCTCATCCCTCTGGCAGAATACATGCCAGCTCACCATCTTGAGAGAGAATGGTTGCAGGAACAGGTATCTTATCTGGTTTATGTTACCACACATTATCAGCAAACACTTGGATATGTAGGTTTTACATGTAACAGTATAGGGAAAATCATAATTTGCCACAATGACAGTGCAAATGTACCCTCTAAGATAGAATGTTTATCTGTTCCAGGCCCTGTTACCTTTACTCCAGAAGGCCAAGTACTATTTACCCAAGGTGAGATTTTCAAGTCTCCTTCTAATCCTCTCTCCCAAGGTCCAATCAGGCCTACCCAGTGTACATGGGGAGCTTCTATTTTCCAAGGCCATCTCCACTGTACTATTTCCACCTATTCTAAACAGGTTGGGGCTGGTAAGAGAATATTTCCATTCTTACCATATCCAGGTTTCAGGAGATCATCTTTAGTAATAACCTGCAACTGAATAGGTGCTGCAACTCTGTGTCACAGAGCCTCCACCAGAGAGGACCCACCCTTGTGGGGTCTCTCATTCATGATTCCGACTGTTGGCCATGACAGACATGTACACCCCTTCATGGATGGGGGTTGGGTGTACAGCCTTAATCTTTTTTTCAAAAGACCATTGTACCATTCAATCATTCCCACTGCATGGAGATGATATGGCGCATGTAGTTTCCACTGGACAGACAACTAAGAAGCCCACATCTATACCTTATGTCCAGTAATGTGAGTTCCATTATCATGCCTTAATACTAGAGGTCAACCAAACATGGTCATAAGGCTATTCAATGCCTTCACAGTGCTTACCTGGTCTGGGGCCTGACAGAGCCGTACAAACAAAAGTCCAGTAGCTGTATCAGTGGCTGTGAAAATATACCTGTAGTTCTCTGACTTTGGCAGTGGTCCCACACAATCTACCCACCACCATATCAGAGGCATTCTCCCATGAGTTATCTGCCCATCAGCACGGGGTACCCGCCTAGGATGTGAGCTGTCCTGAGCACAAACAGGACAAACACAACATGCATTTACCACATCCTCCCATCTTATGGGAAGATTCCACTTTTGAACCATCACCCACGTGGCTCTGCAAGCCAGCATGCTGCATTCACAGGTTTATCTGGCACCTGGCAGGCCATTGACCACATGGTCTTGCAGTCAACATGCTGCATTCTTCAATGTAGCCATAAAGCTACACCAGCTGCTGGAGCTCTCACCAGCAACCTTACTTTATCCAGTACATCAGCTTCATCATCGCCCAGACTAGCTAAGGGGGAATTTCCTGTGACATGGAAGAAAGTTACTTATTTTTCCTGTTCTAATTCCCATAACTCTTGCCACATGGCTTGCCCCTACAAGGGCCAGTGACCTACCAGCCACTGTTGATACTTCTCAGTAGAGATCCAAAGGGTCAAACCCTTGAATACAGCGCAGCTGTCACTACAGATGGTTAATGGCCCAGGCTCATTTTCTATCACCATCCATACTGCTCTTAGTTGAGCCCACTGGCTGCTTTGCCTTATACCATTCTCATACCACAGGTATCAGATAAGGGCTGGACAGCAACAGCCATCCACAATGCTGAGGGTCCCATGCTGGAGCCATCTGTATACCAAGCTTGTTCCACAATAAGCCCCTTACCTCCATGGAAAGGTGTGGTCTCCACCTCCATGAGTATAGGTTGTGTCAAAGTTTCTTCTACAACCTCTACTGGTCTTAACACAGTTTGCAATTTATTAGACAAAGGACTTGTAGATGCAATACTTCTCTGTTCTATATATATTCCTCATTTAGACAGAGTGAGAGTTTGAGCCACAACAGTTTTAAGGGTGGATGCCCATACACATAGCCAACCTAAAATGGGGTGTTGTCCTTACTAGGACCTTGGCAGTTCCTGTAATAGTTTCAGTGGCCATCAGATCAGAATACACAGCTTCTAACTGTTTCTCTATCAGAGAGTAACACACTTCAGCCTCCTTCCAGAGCCAAGACCAGAATCCTATAGGCATTTGGAATTGGTCTTGTCTCTGCCACAAACCCCATCCTGACTCCTCTTGAGTTATATGCACATCTAATTCAAAAGGCTTAGTGGGGTCAGCCACTTGCAAAGTGCCACTGCACTTGATGTATTGCATTCTTAGTAGCATGGTAAGCTTGTTCTACCTCTCCAGACCAGTCCCAAGGAACTCCTTTCTTTATTAATGCATACAGTAGGTATGCCATTTGGGCCATATGGGGTACAAAAACTCTCCAATGAGCCAAAAGCTCCAAATAAGCCTGCAGCTGAGCTACTACTGTGGGCCAGGGGTATGCCATTATCTTATCTATAATGGTCTCTGGTATGACTTGTGTCTTTCCTGACCAAACAACTCCCAAGAATTTCACAGACAGCCCAAGTCTTTGCACTTTGGTTGTTTTCACAACTCACCCACATCATTCCAAGTGGCCTAGCAGCATCAGAACCACTTGGTTAAATCTGCAAGAGAATCAGAGGTTAGTAACATCATCCATGTAATGAAACATTGTAAACATGTTGGGCCTAGTCCACTTGGCTAGGTCCCATCCACCAAACCATAACAGATAGTTGAGCTATGCAGATAACCTTGAGGCAACATTTGAAAAGTTCACTGTCTTCCTTCCCAGGCAAAGGCAAACTGTTCTTGGCTGTTAGCTGAGACTGGGATAAAGGGGAAAAAAAAAAAAACACTTGCAAGGTCAAGTACGCAATGACAAGTTTCCAGCTGAGTCTTCAAATTGAAACTGATCCATCAAATTGTGAACTGAAGACACAGCCACATGAACAAGAGGCACTTCTTTGTTCAGTTCCTGATAGTCCAAAGTCATTTTTCAAGTACCATCAAGTTTTTTTCACTGACCACACCGAGGCATTAAAGGAGCTATGCTAAGGACAAATAATGCCAACATTTTCTAACTCCAAAATAGTGGCATTTATCTCTGTATGTCCTTCCAGCAAGCAATACTGTTTAACATGTCCCTGCAGCTTTAGGCTTTACTGCCCAGATTTACAGCTGGAATTCTCCAACTGCTTTTTTCAGATGCAAACCATAAAGCACATCTACACCCTAGATGCACTCAGTCACTGGGGACACATACACATTATATACACAAGGGGGAAAATCATTCAATGCCCAGTGGCAAAGACACAGCTTTGACTTTAATAGTCTTTCCTCCGTAGCCATCAACATTCGCCGTGGCCCCCAGAAACTTATCAGTGTTGCCATGTGTCAGGCTATATTCTGTGCCTATATCCACCAACACTATCACATACTACATTTATCATCCTCCCCTACATCCCATACTGTAGGAGCCAAGCAGCTAGGGGTTCATTTTCTGATGCACAACAGGTCATGCGAGGAGATGCACAGGTTCTTCCAACTCACCCTCAGGGTAGTCATCATGCTTGGCTTCAGGAGTGAGGTCATCCTGTTGCTATACTTCAGTGTCCAGCATGTCTGCCTTTTGTATTGGCTCTGGAAGCTGTGCTGCATCATGGAGCATCTGGTCCATATTGGCTTGCAGTGCAGTGAGCAGCAGCCATCCCATTCAGTCAGCCACATGCTGGGACTTCTCATCTTTCTCTGTAGAGCTCAATACCTTGAGAACTTTCTCTATGCTCTCAGGGGACCCATCCACATAGTCACATATTTCAAATGGAGCCCAAGCCCACAGAAATGCTGCCACCAGGTAACACATGCTTGAAGGCAACCACATTACCTCCCCCTCCGAAGAGGCTCAGGGCTCCCTTACCTGCTCAGGTCCTGCCATACTTCACCAGTTGTCAGGCTGGATCTCAGATCCTTCTGCCCCTTCCTGTGCAGGTTGTGAGTCAGGTAATTGAAAGAAGATTCAGGCAGCTTTATGCACAGTAGACATACTTTATTTTCCAGATGTGAGCTTCACAGGCATGCTTTATTCTCAAACATGAGCTCTGTCGCCCAGTGGTTCAGAGCAGTTACCTTTATACTCCTAGTACACAATAGTGGCCACAAGCCAAGCATTACATAATTGCAGCAATTTGCTGAATCAGAAAATGGGCACATGTGCAGTTATACTACTTTTAAAACTTGTTTCTAGTGAATGTGCTGGATCTTGCCCATTTGTAACAGATGTAAGACAAGAGATCCGGACTAAACTTTTTCAACTTTCCTTACAGAAAGATAGAAAGTTTTTTGAACTAGGAAAAAATAGAAGATTTTTTTTGTGTGTGTGTGTGGCTGTTTGGTCAGGTGATCCAAACCCTTGATCTTGGTATTACAAGGCTGCATTCTAACCAACTAACTGGAAAGCCCTAGCTTTCTTAATTGGACAAAATATATTTACCCAAAAAACTGTGAAATATCAGAAAAATGCATACGATTTAATGCCAAGAACAACAACAACAACAAATCCTCACTAACATCACTTCTACTTTACATTGTAATGGATATTCCAGATCATGAGAGGAAAAAAAAGAATGCAATGCATGATAAATGAAATTAAATAAAAATCATTGGTTGCCATCTTTCATACAGAAAAATCCAAGAAAAACTGTAGATGAATCCTGAAAAATTTCAGTAAGTTTATTAGATATAAAATTAATATGCTAAAACCAATAGTAGATTTTATAAGAGCAACAAAGAAATATGCTATATAAATGAAAAGGACTCAGTTTATAATGGCACACAATTATGAAATATGTAAGAATAGATTTATGGAAAAGTTATAAAAATATTTAATGGCATAAATGGGAAACTACATCATTTTAATGAAAGGGAAGACTCAGTGTTGTAAAAATGTCAATTAGTTCCAATTTATTGTTGGAACATTCACAATAAGGCAGTAGAAATCAAGAGTTTGACACAAAACGGACTAGTCGACAAGAAGATAACATATGTGGGAAAATATGACCAAAATGATGAAATAACAATCAGTGGGAAAGGAGAAACTGTACTATATATGACTACATAAAATAAAATATTATTAAAAATTAAAATTACATGGTAATTACTTATAAATTAATTGTAATTACAATTGCAAATTGTAAAGTCATAGGTCAGTTGAGAATGAAAGAATTAAAGTCACGGCATGAGAACACTAACCATAAAAGCTGGTGTGGCTATATTAATATCATGCAAAGTGGACTATAGAGCAAGAAATATTACTAGTGGTGAAACAGGAAGATAGCTCCAAAGCAGGCAGAATGAAATAATAAAGATAAGATCAGAAGGCAATAAAATTGAAAACAAAAAAAATTAAAAGAGAAAATTAGGGGAACTAAATTCTGGGTCTTTGATCAAAAAATGATGAATTTCTAATAAGACATTTAGAAAAAGAGAGAAGACACAAATTAAAAATATTTAGAATGGATGGAGAATAGGAGAGCTCACAATAGATTCTATAAGTATTAACTACCAAGTTCACTTTCTGAATAAACAGATAACTTGAATAGGTGTGTATCTACTAAAGGTACTGAATTCACATTAAACATCTCCCTACTAAGAAAACTCAGTAACAGATGGCATCACTGACCAACTTTGCCCAATATTTAAGAAAGATAAAGTATTAGTCCTATAATCACTCTTCCAGTAAATAGACAGAATACAACCCAACTCATTTTATGAAGCCAATATGACCCTGATACCAAAATCAGACAAAGTGGTTATAATGAAAAAGGGGAAAAAAAAAAAAAAAGAAAGCCTAGATGCCTATGCCTCTCAGGAATATAAATGGAAAATCCCTTAACAAAGTTGTAGGCAATTGAATTCAGTACTATTCAGTACAAATCAATGGACAGTTGGTCTGCGAGCAAAGAACCAATGAAAATTGGAATAAAAGTACTTTGTACAATAGTAATAAAAACATGAAATATTTAGGCAGAAGTCTAATAAAATATGTACAATATTGGCTTGCCAAATACTACAAAACATTAATATTTGAAATCAAAAAAGTTCTAAAAATCTGGAGAAATGCACTGTCTTCATGAATAAGAAAACTCAAAGTTGTCAAGATGTCAATTCTCCCTAGATTGATCTGTAGATATATTGCCATCCCAATCAAAATCATGGCAGGAATATTTTGAGGAAATTGGCAAGTTGATTCAAAAACACATACAAAACAATGGACCTAGAATCACCAAAACACTTTTCAAAAATAAAACTTTTGGAGAACTCACATTACTTGATTTCAAGACTTAAATATAAGCCTTCAGTAAGTAACTGAACATGGAGTAGAAATAAAGACATAGAGTTTAACAGGACAGAATAGAGAGTTCAGAATTATACCCATAACATAGACTATCTTACACATACATATGATACATATATAAATATGTATACGGGGGTATTTCAAAGGTTGTGGAAAAATAGAATTAAAAGACAGTACAAATCCTTCCATGAACCTTTTGAAGTGCCCATATATATATATACACACACTCAAAATATGTGTCATATATATTACACATAGAATATACTTTATATATCATAGGATTATATATGCACATAAGATTATGGTTGTTTAGTGTTTGACAAAAGTGCCAAGATTCTTCAAATTAAAAAGGATTATCTTTTCAGGAAATGGTGCTGGAATGATTGGGCATTTATATGCAATGATATCTGGTTGGATTTAAAAGGTTTTTCCTATTTTTTTATTTTAATGATGGGTAAATCATTTTGTTTGCAAGGGTGCTTTTATTTCCCCCTCTAACATTCTGTGTTTTTGTTTTTTTGTTTTTTGTTTTCCCCAAATGCCAGAGAAAGATATTGGGATTCCAGGTAGGACAGCTCTTAAATACTTTGGGTTTGTGTTTTACTAAACATTAGCATAAATCTTAGCTCTACCATTCAATTGCTCTGTGACTTTTAACAACTGAATTAAACCCTTTAATCTTTACTAAAGTTTATTACATACAATTAATGAAAACTACTTAGTCTGTTTGTTGCAAGGATTATATTAACTCAGTGCCTGGCACTCAATAAATGATTATTAAGCATAGCTATTATTATTTTTGTAGAATTTCCAAAACACTTTGAAACGCTGGCATTTAAAAATGATAGGTTAATCAAGTTATTATATAATATATAATAAATATCTATTATATAATGTACTAATATAATAAAATGATAAATTATGGTCACCAGAATTTTTAATTGACATTTAAATTTTTTAGTTATTACTTAACCAAGTAAATCACATTATTGAATTTCAAAGTTAATTTTTCTTGAAACTTATGTTGCTGTGCATCTTTATTATCTTCCTGTATTCTGTAAACCTAATTTCTCCAAAAATGAAGTGACAAACACTCTGTGGCCAGATAATCACCTTTACCTACACTATAGTTGAGTATATTAGATTGGCTATCGCAGGAGGCAAGTTTTGTGTAATATTGTAAAAAACTGCATATTTAATCTATCCTGTAGGCATGATAAAAGACCAACAATCCAGGTTTTAATAGCAAAAGAGTTTTAAGCATATTGAAAGATATGTTTTAATATAGTATGACAGCTAGAAATATTTATGAACAGGAGAAACTTTTTAGGGTCTGTACAATCTTATCACTAAATTAATAATTATCAAAGAAGAAATTGTGACCTAAAAGCATCATACTTAGAATTTGGCATTAGTGGTAGCTGAGTAACCATCATATTCTTTGCATGTGTTAATTACTTTTTAAAATACATCAGATATTCAATTCATAGTTAAAGAACTTTTAGTTACAAAGTTTCCTTTCTGTTTTTTTTGCAAAGTATTGAAATGTTAAATTCTTGAATTAACTTGTAAAAGAGCAAATTATAAGTCTTTATCAGAATAAAAGGGATTGTCACAAGTTTTCATAAAAAAACAATTTGAGGCCTGAATCCAAATGTCTTCATTCATTAGCATCCCAAAAGAAACATAAAAATTAATCAAACCTTAAGCAAATTAACAAGATCCAATTTTTTTCTAAAGTGTGATTGAATTTTGGGGGAATTTTCTTTAAAAAAATGAATACCTGAGTAATTTCCCTGTTGTATTGTAAGTACTTTAAAAAAAAAAGTTTTATTTTATTTACAAGGATAAATAATTATAAAAAAATAATAAAAACCATTATTTTATATCAGTAATACTAATACATATTGTCTAAATGTTAAAAATCCTTTCCTAAAACATGAAAATAAATGAAGCTGGGCTTTTTTTTTTTTTTTTCTGTAATTAACATATGAAGAAGAGTAGATTTTGTTTTCATAAAGAACATCTGTTTTTTTCACTATCCATAAAAATTAGCACTTTGTGAATCATTGCTACTTAAAGCAGTGATATGAGACAATACAAAATTCTAACAAATATTTGGAAATGCATTCCCCCATCTATTTAGTGTGTTCTTTGAAAATTTACTTTTCTTTCTGGGTTATCTATATAACCCACTTGGTACCTTCTCAAAATTTCATCCTGTGGTGTTCTCAATGAACCATTTTCAGGGAATGAATACAGAATAGCAGTGAAAAAGCTATTTTGAAGGAGTTCTGGTTTTGAAGAGACAATGGAATCCCTAGACAAAGGAACTGTTACAATCTCAGAATGAACTGAAATGTGAATATTTTCCACATTTATATGTATTTAGACAGTTTTATTAGTGTAATATTACTTATAGAGAACTAAAGTGGTAAGCAAAATGATTATAAAGCAGAAAAGTTAGAGGAGATGATAAAGAATCTTTGCATAAGGAACAGAAGTTTATTTAGGATAAATATAGAAATCACTTAAAATTCCCTGTGGTAATTTTAAGCTTATATCATATTTCTTTTTTACTAAGGTGAACAATTTTAAATTATCATTTTCAATGAGATTTATAAAATGATGTACCAATACAATGCCTGTGTATAAAAGTACACAAAAAATGTTTGCTCTTTAAAAAAAATCTGTAGTGTAGTATGATGATTATATGTATATACGAACAAGTATCTTGTAGTTGTACTTTTATCTATGTTATCATTGATTATTACTAAACTTATAATTCAATATGAAAGAAAATATCATCTGTGGTTTTAGCTGCTACTAATGCCAAATTTGGTTATCAATTGATCACATGGATTTGTGGAAGCTTATCTGGAAAAAAAAATCAGCATTGAAGTAGCAATATAGCATGGCAGCAAGTGATTTTTGTAGCATGCATGATATAGCCAAGTCAACTAGGCAAAATGATGAAGCAAGGACTTTACATAGACTACACAAAATAATAATATGAACATTAATAGCTGAAGCTCAGAGTTCTCTAACAGAAGTGTGATAATTAGAAGAGCTAATAATGTTTTGATATATGTGGGGGTTGGGGGGAATGCAAATTATAGGAACAGGAACCTCATGAGTCCAAATGGAGATTTGGAAAACCTTTCATTAACTGAAAGAAGTAAAACATTTTGACGATAGCAGAGAATTCATATAAAGTCAAGTTTGGGGATATTGCATGTCATCAAAATTTTATTATTTTAACCTTTCTAGGAAAATTCAGGTTTTAATATTAGTTTTAATTTGATGGTAAAATATAGACGAGATAAAAAGTTGGAGAACATGGATGTACAAACTAGTCCAATCTTGCCAACAGAATTTTAGTTTATATTTCAGAACTGCTCCACCTTAATTGTTATTGACTTGCTTAATACTGCATCGATCTGTTACTTGTCTGAATTCACTTAATAATGTGTCACTGATCATATAATATATCATATATATTTTTGCTGGTTTTGCGTGTATATTCTTATTTTCAAAATTAAATGGAAACTCATGGGAGGAAACGTTCCATAAAAACACGTTGAAAAGAACAACATAGGAGAAGTTAAAATTCATGGATTTGGGTCCCTGGTTTGTCATTTTCTATCTGTGCTGTTAAAAAACGTTAATTCATGTGTTTGGGGTCAATTTTCTTATTTGAAAATGATTTTATATCACTGATTTTCAGACAGTTTATCAAGAATACTTAGATTTCTGAAGAAATGCTTCCAAAGCCAAATCTCCAAAAGGAGTGACTATACCCATGCAAGGGGATTGCAGACTCTATTTTCTCCTTCTAAACTGCTCCAATTTAAAGAAACACTATTTTTATATAGGGTTCTGCATAGCGTGTAATTATAAAAATAAGTACTCAATTACATCAGCAAAAATGGCAGAGAAGGTAACTGTTACGGCCCAGGAGAAACCTGAGAAGACAAGCAAAACCTATCAGAATACACTTTTTAAGACTCTGGAAAACAGTCAACGGTCGATAGCAACCAAGCACGTGCTGATCAAGAAAAAGTCAACTAAAGACCAATAGGAATGCTTTATGGCATTTTTACTTCCCCTTGCTTCACCGCCCTCCCTGATTTTACAGTAGTCTTGAAGACAGCAGGCTCTATTCCCAGGGTGGAAAGCAGGTCCCTGTTTGTGGAAAGAGCAGAGGAGAGCTTATTATCAAAGACTTGTGTTTGTACACGAAGGACTGAGGAAAGGCACTGGTCTTTGGTTCCTCTAATTCAGAGCTCCCTCAGGGCAGGAAAGTGGAAAGTATTCCTCAAAAACATTGTAAGGCAAAGAATAACCTGCAGCCACCCAGGGCAACAGACAATACTCCAAACAAATTATAAAGTACTAAAATCCCAAGAGGAAGCACTAGAGAACTTCTTTGGGAAATTAAGGCATTCAAAAAGTGCCCACAGACATAAACATGGCTTTCTACATACTCACAAAAGACTTAAGAAAACTCTATACTTTCACCTCTGGCTCATCTCTAGGCTCAGTGCAAGCAAGAAGTGAGAATAAGGCAGAATTATAAACAGTCTTGCTAAGAATTGAAGAAATGGCCCAACACAGAGCAAATGTGCAAACACTGGAAGAGATATTTCTCCCTTTTCTCTGTCTCTATCTCTTTCTATTTTTGGCTCCTGGCATTCAAAGGAATCTCTGTCAAAAGACTAGCTGAACACAGGTAAATTCAACAGAAAGGCAATACTAAATTTGCATGCATCGAATAACACAGTCTCAGTATCAATAACAAAAAATAATGTTCTCTAACCAGGTCAGCTAAATTACAGTGTCTTGGGAGGTTTGGGATAAGTCAGGAGTGAAAATTATTTCTTTAAAAAGACACAAAAAGCACTATTCACAAATATAACTCCATTAAAATTAAAAACCTCAGCTCATCAAAAGACAACATTAAGAATGTGAAAAATGGAGCCACACACTATAGGAGAATATGTATCTTGGGCAGGCCAATCTAATTCTAAGAATGATCACATGTAGCTCACTATATTAGTCCTTTTCTGTGTTGCTAAAACAGAATACCTGAGACTGCGTTATTTATTTTAAAAAGAGGTTTATTTGGCTCATGATTCTGGAACATCTACAACTGATTTTGGTCTCAGGCTGCTTCTATTCACGGTGGAAACTGGCAGGCAGCTAGCAGTTGCAAGAAGATCGCATGGCAAGACGAAGCAAGGGAGAGAGAGACAGGGGAGGTGCCAGGGTCCTTCAAACAACCAGCTTTCACAGGAACTAACAGAGTGAGAACTCATTACCCCCACTTCCATTAATCTACTCAAGGAATCTGACCCCCATGACACAAACAGCTCCCAATACTGCCACATTGGGAATCATATTTCAACATAAGCTTTGGGGGGGACAACATATCCAAACTCTATCATTCAAAAAAAAAGAGGATAACTGAATGGCCAATAAGTATAGGAAAAAATGTTCAACATCATTATTACAAAATGAAAGCAAATTTAAACCATAATGAGATAGCACAACCTGACCTACTGAAGGGCAGTTAGGAACGTTGGTGAGGGTAGTAGCTGGACAGTGACACACACGTGAGTGAGCTGTGAGGTTGGTAATAGTCAGCTTCCTCCTCTGTACTCTGATTACATGGGTGACTTCACTTTGTAAAAATTCATCGAGCTGTACGATTATGATTTGGGTGTTTTTCTGTATTATGCTATACTTCAATACACTACAACATGTTCAAAAACAAAACCCAAAGGAGATAATTTGGAGAGTTAATTTAAAAACTTTTTGATTTTGTCTTCATACTTACATCCACATTTATTTTCCACTCTGAGATTTTTAGGCTATGACATAGCATCTCCTCAACTCATTCATTCCATTGATGACACACTTCTTTTTCAGTGCTGTTATGGAAATACTTTCTTCTTAAAATGCATTTCTCATTATTTCAAGTAATGTTGGGCTGAAGAGGGTAATGCTGATATACAATCTGCTATGTTTATCTAAAAATAATTACATTTTAGAGTTACAAAATAATGAAAGAACAAAGTAGTCATATAATACTTTTTATAAATACATTATAATGTTTTTTTTTTATTTATCACTATCTTTGGAGAGCATAAGGCTTGCAGAGATGTAAACAAAAATCTTTATTTAAGGTATTTACAAGTTTGGTCTTTCATTTGTTTTCCCTGCATACTTGTAAAGAGTTGACAGATAAAATCTTGAACTTCTTGATAATTTTGTCATATGCTTTTAGTTTTACTGAGTTTCCTCAGATGTATTGAAATTTAGCCAAGAGGGCACACTACTTACAGAAATAGCAGTGATTCAACTTTGTTTAACAACAACAACAAAAAAGTTGTTTGTATTTCCAATTATTTCATAACATGGTAAATAACACATGCAAGCTATTTTAAGATTACTTTTAAAATATCCATACTAATTAAAATGTGATATTGTCAACTGTTGATAAAAGCTGAAAATTTCAGACAAGTTCACAAACTTTTCACTAATTTTGTTTTCTGATACCTTCTATCTTTACCACCTATAGGAAACTGTCCTATATATGAAAACAACACAAACAAAAAATCCTTAGTCTTGGTCTCTAAAATCTAGGGAAGGGCAAAGGGAAAAGATTCTAGTCATGGTAATATTTTTTTCCCATATCAAGCCTGAGTATAGTGTTTCTGTTTCATCAAGAGCACTCCCTACATGCCTTCATTCTTGGTGGCATTGTTTTTTATGTTCCCTCTATGATAAACATTAATTAATAAGTTAATAAAAAATTAGTTAATTATTTAGTTAATTAGCTAAATATTTTAGCAAGTAACTAAAGTATAATGGAAAACATAGGCTACTCTAAATAAAATTAAATAATAATTATAATTGACTATACATGAATATAAGCTTAAGAAAATAGTAAAGTTATAAGCCAGACACAGAAAGAGAAATACCAAAAGTCTTCACTCATAACTGGGTGCTAAAAAAGAAGGAAAGAAAGATAGAAAGATAGGCGAAAGAAAGAAAGAAACAAAGAAAGCAAGAAAGAGAAAGAAAGAAAGAAAAGACCACAATAATATGTTGAACTTTCAGAAGGACAGACAAACCTAAGAATACTTGTGTTGGTTGGGGTAGGGAGGTTGGAGAGGGATTAGTTGGGTAAGGGGCATAAAAAATTACAATTTGTAATAATGAATATGATAAGAAAATAAATTTAAATATGGAACAAAAGAGAAAATAGTAAAGTTGAAGCTTACTTACTATAGCTGGCAGAATTTCTTCAGTACTAAATTATTCCTCCCAATTTGCTACCACTGGAACAAACTACAGTGTTAAAGTGGAAACAATGTTTGCAGCACTGAGTCTTTCCCTACTGATTACCACAATCACAGTGACACAGTGGTCTTCTCTCTTCAGTAGAAGAGTCAATAAAAACAGTATTATAGGAAATTTGCCCTATGAGGGGTCGGATGATTTAGAGCAATTTTATCTTCGTCTATAGAATTGCATTAGAGGATTTTTGTTTGTTTTCAAAGTCGAAAATTGGTGAGAAATACTCAAGCAGTCACCGAGTTTGATGGTGTCTTCAGTCTTTGAGATATGGAATGTATGATAAAAGCAATTCTTTTTCCCGGTGGCCTTTATTTACCTATCCAATAACAATATCAATAACAGAGAAGACGAGGCACAAAGTAGAGGTATCTCTACAACAAAATTTAAGAGGATGTTAAAATAGAAGTAGTTGAGAAAAAATAAATAAAGGAAGTGGACTGGTACAAGGAGTCATCAATGGAAAAAAAATTATAAAATATATTCCGTGGTTAAGAGGGAACCCATGTACCCTGTTGGTAGGAATGTAAATTAGTGCAGACATTAGGGAAAACTGTATGGAGAATCTTTAAAAAACTAAACATAAATTTAACATATTACCCAGCAATCCTACTTCTGGGTATTTACTCAAAACATTTCAAATCAGTATGTCAAAGAGATATTTACACTCCCATGTTCATTGCAGTGCTATTCACAATTGCTATGTTATGGAATCAACCTAAGTGTCCATCAGCAGGTGAATGGTTAGAGAAAATGTGAGATATATATATATGTCACATGTGACATACACACACACACATGCACACACGCACAACACAATACTATTCGGCGTTAAAAAGGAAAAAAAAAATGTCTTTTGTGGCAACATGTATGGAATTGGAGAATATTACGCTAAGTGGAATAATCCAGGCACGGAACAACAAATACTGCATTTGCTCAACTTATATGTGGAATTTAAACAATTGAACTCAAAGAAGCAGAGAACAGAATGGTGGTTACCAGTGGCTCGGGCAGAAGGAGGTAATGGGGAGATAAAGGGTACAGTCTTGATAAGACAGAATATTTTTTACTTTGAGATACATTTCACAGTGTAGTGAATATAGCAAATAATAATGTCTTGTGAATTTCATAATCAGTGAGAGTGCATATTTCAACTGTTCTCACCAGAAAAAATAAGTATTTGAGGTGATGGATATGTTAATTAGCTTGATTCAATTTTTCTACATTTTATTCATATATTCCATACATATAGACAACTATAATTTGTCAATTTACAATGAAAAATAATTTTTTAAAAAAAATCTGGACATTCATTATTGGATAGTTAAAGTTTAAATATTTAACCAAGAAATATAAAAATGAAAATTTGGTCTGTTACACAATTTTAAATGTTTATAATATGCCAGATCATTACTTTATGGATTTATTTGACAAGCCATTGTAAAAATCCACAAGCAAGATCCAGAGGCAGAAGTTATCCTCTCAAGATTTTATATTTCAAAATACGTAAGGGGACTTCTGCCTCTGACCAAGTTTGTGTAACAGGGACCAGATTTTACCTTCTCACAAGAAATAACTAACAACCCAGACAAAATATAGGGAGACAAATGGTTTCTAAGACAATGGATATTAAGCAAGAAAAACCAGTAGTCCCTGAAAGATGGGAAATAGCTGAGGAGAGCCTGTGATTGCCCTGTTTTACTACCTGTAGCCTCATGAGGGAAATCTTAACATCGGCAAGGTTCCTTCAACTTTCCCATGTCCTATCGGCTCAAAGCAAGCCACAGGTCTTGCTCAGACAGGAGGAGGAGATTATACAGGGCAAGCACACCAGGAGGTGAGAATCAAAAGGAACCCCCTGAAGTCCGTCGGCTACAATGATGAACAACTTC
Source organism: Galeopterus variegatus (assembly GCF_000696425.1). Taxonomy (NCBI): domain Eukaryota; kingdom Metazoa; phylum Chordata; class Mammalia; order Dermoptera; family Cynocephalidae; genus Galeopterus; species Galeopterus variegatus. The sequence goes on along the minus strand of NW_007734080.1, from coordinate 51,444 downwards.
ATACCCATAATTCAAGAACTTAGGTAAATGAAAAAAACCTTAAAAGAAAGATTTTCTCCCAAATGTTTAAAGGAGCTTTACTTATAATAGCCAAATACCAGAAAAAAGACCAAATATTCATCAAGTGAGTGAATAAACAAACTGTGGTATATTCATACAATAGAATATAAATAGGCAACAAAAAGGAATTAACAAGCACATGCAATAATATAGATTAATCTTAGAATAGTTTTGTAAAAAAAGGCCTGACCAAGGAATCGGCAAATACCTCAAGTGGAAAAAGAAGCATAAAGTCCAGACTTGTTTCGATGTGTTTCCTTCCTCTTCGGCATCTTGGCACCCCGAGGCCTGGCTGTCCTGGTTACTCTCTACTGCCTTTAAAGAACTTTTTAAAAATTCTTAACCGATATTCATCTTTTCTAGTTGTTTTTGATAGAATGATTGGCCTGCTATTAATAAGAGCTCTATCTCCCAAATGTGGAACTTAAAAAGAGAACACAATACCAGGATATTACAAGCTACAATACCACTTTATTTGTATCTGATCAAGTGTCAATGAAATATCCTTTTTTCTTTACTTTCACAAAATACATATATTTTAATTTATGAGAAGTGGGCAGATCATGAAGTTTCTGATTTTTGAAGCACAGAAAATAATCATCAGATGGGTGTAACATATTGATCCAATGATCCCTTCTGGTATTTTCACCAAAGAGTACTTATATGTGTTTAGTGTAGTCATATATGAATAGCTTTTTAGAAAATTTTGTGCAATCAGATTACTGTTTTAATTAGCATTATTATTATTTTTTACCTGGTAAAATTAAATTTATGATCATAAATTTGATAGAGAAATTATTTTAGTCAGAGAACATAAGTTATATCAACAGTATCATGGCAGTTATTTAAATTGGTTAAATTGACAAGACTAAAAATAAAAGGAGTGAGATATAAAAAGCAAGAAGAGGGACAACAGACCACAGACAAACTGGTTGCAGAAGAAACACTGTATTTTGCAAGATAGTCATCAGCATTAACATCATTTAACATTTACTGATTTTTCCTGAAATTTAGTGCTTTTCACTAATCATATGATTTAACCTACATAACAAATCCAGACATTAATTATTAGTAGCATAGATTTGTAAATATGAATGCAGTCTCAGAGATAAACAACTACATGGCAGAACTGGCAGTCAAACACAATTCTTACTGTCTTGGCTTTGAAGCATCTGCTTTTAAGCATTAAACCGAACAGCCCAGATTTATAGTGAAAGAAAATGTTTTTTCAAACTTAGTAAGGTAGGTAAAATTAATATGAGGAGATGTAACATCTTAATGATTCCTGTTAATGATGAAGAATATAATAGTATTAATAACAAGATGATAAAATAGCATGGAATAAAATAAGTATGAGTACAAGCTTATTTAACGTTCTAGGGTCATTGTGTGTGTGTGTGTGTGTGTGTGTGTGTGTGTGTGTGTGTGTGTAAACCCTTGTTTATGTATATACATACACACTTATACATATATGCTGCATCACAGTGTAAAATGTATTTTTTCATGTGTTTCTCAGTCAAAAAGACTGAAAAACACCATTGCTCTAAGGAATACTGGAAAATATTTACTCGGAAACAAGAGTACACAAAACTTAACATTCAAATACTTTATATTACATTGTAGAATATTTAGAAAATAAGTACCTCAGAGAAGAACCAATGACCTGATATCTTGAAATTTTCCCTGCTATAGTCTAAGAAAAGAATTTAATTATATTATTTTCACCTACTTTAATAATCTGGCATCAAAAATAGTAATTTTAATAAACCACTTCTTTATTTTGCCTTTATTTTACAATTACTAAGAATAAATATTTATTATTTCTTATGGAGACAATCCTAACAAACTAATCATGCCTTCATTCCTTCCAAGAAGTAAGGAACAGTCTATTACAGATCAAACAGCTTAAAAGGAAATTTGATTGTCACAATTATCTCTTTTAAAAAATCCTTACTTTTCTTCTGAGGACTCAATGAAAGAAAAGCTCTAAACTCATTTTTTTTTAAAGCCCCATGATTTGGGGTATTGGTGATTTGAGTAATTTATGATTAAAACTTTTCTACTGATCAAGGTTGACCTTTAAGCTTACTGAGTTTTATATTTGTTTACAAACTGAGAGCATTTCTCTAATGCACTGTGAGTCTTAGGGTAATAATTTATTTACTGAGACCAATAGTCACATAGTCACATCATGGAAAAGTGTTTATTACATGTTGTTCATGGTACCATAACTTTTTTATTTTTTTTTGCTTTTAAAGTGGAAAACACTTGTCTGAAGCAGGACTCAAGTAATACTCCTTTCATAAAGGACAAACTGGCTATGTTGTATATATTATTTGACCTACATATAAAAATATTGAAAAATTTTAAAAAACTATCTTAGATCATAAAGAACACAATTCATGACATTTAAGGGAAAACTTAGCAACATAAATTGTAATACAGCATAGTCAATAATGCTAGACTCATTACGAGAGGAATGGAGGTGGAACAGGCTGATTTACTGGGCTAAACAGAAATTGTTGAAAATAAAATTTTGTATAAAAAGACTTCACATTAAAAAAAAAGGTTAAGTATTTATTTTGGCCTAGAGGTGTCATGAAAAGAATTACAGGGGTGCTGATGGAATCATGAACGGAGAAAGTTTTGGAAATTCTGGAGTAATAGTATGGCAGTAAATAGGGAATGTAATTGGTTAGTTTGGAAAAAGGGTACAAATTCTGAAATATTGACAATAAATTAAATCACTACTAATAAACCTGGGAAAGTGCATTTGGAGCCTAAATTTCTCTTATCATGTTGTGTTTGATTAAGGCCTGGCTTCATTGACTGAACAGCAATTTCAACATGGCTATTTCTCTCTGAAATTGACTCAAAATTGTGACCATCTGTGAAATTTTATTCCTCCTAATTAAATAATCTTTAATAGATAATTTAAAGAGTATATTTAAATAAAACAATAAGCCCAATATACCTGGGTGTTTCCTGTCAATTTCCTGCTTTACCTATTGTAATTAGTAGTTCTCTCTTACTTTCTTGCTTTTTAACGCTACACAGCTGTAACAAGTAACTTTTAGACATTTTGATTATCTCTGTAAAATGTTAATGATTAAAACTTCTTTTAACAATTTATTTTCAAATTTCTTAGCATTGAGATTTCATAGAATAATAATTGTAGTATAAAAAATTATAGCTACTGAAACCAGAAAGGAAGAAAAAATGAGAAAATACTGTTATGTATACTACTGAATCACTTCACTGTGATATTTCTTTTTTTCTTCTTTACCTAGGAAAGAAACGAGCAGAGTTCTATCTTGGACAAGCACAGAACAATGGTCTCATTGGGCTAAACTATTTTTCTATTTATTTTTGCACAAGATGCATAGAAATATTCTCAGGACCCAATTCTTTTTGAACTTTATGTATTATACATTCATATCAATTAGGTTTTTTTTTTTTTTTTTTACAAATTGTCTCTTAATTTTCAACTGACATTATTGTTTTCGAAATAATCAAACTAAATTGGATACTAAAAATGCCATTGAAACAACTTTATAAATGTAATTTCTTTCATACAAATATTATACTATGAAAATTATATTTACATCAGTTGTCTTATTTGAAGGTCATAACACTCCTGCATTTCTCAGGACAGAAGGAAAAAGCTCAAGTAGATAAGATAAATCTTCAGTATTCAACCTTGATGTTAATGGGCAGAAAACATGTTTTAAAACTAGATATAGTAATTCAATATCAATATCAAATATCCTTTTCAATGCTTTATGTCACATAACTTTTTTAGAGAAATTAAAAAGAAAAGAATTGTTGGCAAGTTCTACTGTGTTTTGTTTTGGGTTTTTTCAGGAAAAGGGAAAAATACTTTGGAAAGAAATCCCAAGTGCCCTAAATAATATTTGCTGCTTCTTTCTATTATAGTTGTAATTTTTTTGCTCTTGTTCTTTAATCTACATTAACTCATTGGAAGGTCTTTTACAACACTTACGTGAAGTTATTCTATAGAAGTGGCCTGTGTGCCTAACGTGGCTTGCAAACGTTTTTTGTAAACAAAGTTTTATTCCAACACAACCACTCCTATTCATTCATGAATTGTTATGGCTTCTTTAATGGCTGCAATTGCCAAGTTGAGTGTGACAGAAACAGTATCCTTTGCACTGCAGAAAACATTCAATATTAGGCCCTTTAAAAAGGAGTTTAGATGTGTTAATAATCCTGATTTGATCATCACATGTCATACACAAATATGATGGTTAACTCTGTACCCCCAAATATGTGTAATCAAGTGTTTCAATAAAATAAAATATTAAGTGAGCCAACCCGGTGGCTCACTAGGGAGAGTGAGGCGCTGGGAGTGCTGAGGCCACCGGTTCAGATCCTATATAGGGATGGCCAGTGTGCTCACTGGCTGAGTGTGGTGCAGGCAACACCAAGCCAAGGGTTTCAATCCTCTTACCGATCACAAAAAAAAAAAAAAAAATTAACAATAAATAGGAAAAAAAAGAGTTTGGCAACCCCAGATCTGTAACAACAATAACTAATGTAATCAAGCAAACTGTGCTACATTTCTAATTATTAAACCCAGGTTGAATAAACATTTGAGAAGAAAGCATTTGAAATGAAGCTATGGCTTCCAGGGGTCATATATTTGGTATTTCAAGAAGAGTGAACATTGACTCACAGCTGTAATATTAGGCGCTAACTTTTAAATTCCTTTTAATTTTTTGTTTGCTTTCTCATAAATTTTATAACTGCATTGTTAGATATAATGGAAATTACCTTTAATCCCAGGTCTCTAAAGATAAATAAGTTCAAAACGAAGGGGGAATGAGAAAAGCATTCCCGGAGGAGAGAACAGCCCATGTAAACACATGCAGGAATGAGGAAGTATATAGTCAATATTGCTGGAGAAAAGGGTACATAGGAAAATATTTTTAAGACTAACATACAGCTAGTGTGTAACATCTTCTTATGTGTATATTAAGAAGACAATTTTTTGACAGTCCTCCCCATAAAAAAAGTGTGAACTATATCTTTCCCCTTTAAATATGGGTGGGTTATTGACCACTTTGACTAATAAAATATGAGAAATGACACTGTTTATCTTTCCTGACCTATCTTTAAGAGACTATAAGTTTCCACCTTCTGACTCGAGGAACATTCACTTTTAAAATCTGGTTGCCATGCTATGAGGAGGTCAAACCACAAAGAAAGACACATGAAGTTGTTCTAGTCAGCAGCCTCAGCTGAGGTCTCGGTGAATAGCCCCAGCATCAATTGTGTACCATGTGAGTAGGCAGCTAGGACACCCAGTACTGTTGAGTCTAGTCTTTAGATAATGTCAACCTAAGCTGTTACTTGATTGCAATCTCATGAGAAACTCCAATCAAGAAAAACTCCAGTGAGCCCACTCATCTTACAGAATCATGGTTGACAATAATTAGTTGATATTTTAGAACTCTACAATTTGATGTGATTTAATATGCAGCAATAGATCATTATATCATGGAATGTTGAAACATTCATAAGTAGCATGTCCATGGGCCTGTTATGGAAAATTTACCAAGGAAACGTCAGACACTCAGAGAGATGGAGTAGTCAGATGATTTATTATGCTAGTGGTCCCAGGTGAACTCTTGTTCTGAACTCCTGGGCCCCAAGTATGGGGAGAACAGAGGTTTTATACCTTTCTTGAGCAAGCATGCAAGCTTCTTTATTGGCTCTGCCTGTATCAAGGCAGAGTCACCCAAAACCGGGGGCTTCATAAAACAAGTGAGGTGTTTCATCAAGCAAGGTTACAGAGGGAGGAAATGTGGTTAGGGGATCTTTGTAAACTGAACGGGCAGCTTCTCAGAACCAGCCAAGCAGCAAAGTTACAGAAGCCAGAGATACAATCAACCATTAACCACAAAGCCAGCTCTTCAGGGTCCTTTATAAGCAAGCATATTCCAGCTGCAAGGTTAAATGAAGGGGCTTAAAAAGTTACCATTTGGGAGGGCCTCTATAGGCCTAAATATTTTAAGTGTTTAGATAGATGATGAAAAGATATACTCAAAATTGGCATAATGAGTGACAATTAAGCTGTGGTAATTCACAAGCTCAAAAAGCTTGTGATAGGAAAAAGAAATAACATTTATTTGATTTCATCTCTGGATTTCTTTGTGATGACTACTCACTTCCACATGATTTTAATAAAACCCACATTATAAATTGAATTATACTTTTCTATACTGAGACTCAGTTTAGCAAATGTAAAAAAAAATAAAAAAAAAACCAGAAACAAACAAACAAAACGCTGAACAATAAATAAAACATAGTGGATTGTGAATTTTTATTTATATTTTACTCAAAATCTTCAATGCTTCAAATAAATGTGCTCGTATTGTCCAAGCCTTAAAATTAACAAAACCCTTAGTAAATCCTTTTTATACCATAATGTTCAAAAACAGTTCTTGCACTGTAAACTAAAATCTGAAATCAATTTACTGAAATACAGAAAGCATTAACATACTATATTAAAACTGAGTGCTTATTAACAATTTATCTAAAAAAAGTAAAGACTGATTTAACACAAATATCTTTATATATCAGAAAATCATGGTTTTCTACAAATCACTTTGTAGAATTTATAGAAATGTTTCATTGTCCAAGAAGGTAGCAAGTCACTGAGCACATGAAATGTGCTACTGAGTACATGAAATGTGGCTAGTGCCACGAAGGAACTAAAATTTTAATTTTATTCATTTTATTTAAATTTAACTAATTTAAAATTAAATATGACTACTGACGATCATATTGGACATCATAGCAGGGCATCTTTTGATTAATGTACGTTCTTAATTTTAATATAGTTTAATTTATTAAGCTTTACCTTCATATCTGGTGCTTTTCTGTCTTATTTAAGAAATATTTTCCTAGCCTTTGAAAATGTAATCTTCTTGTATCATCTCCCAAAAGACATATTATTTTGCCTTTCATTTAAAGATCAAATTAAGGGCTGGCCCGGTGGCGCACTGCTACAGTGCGCTCCCGCCGAGGGTTCAGATCCCACATACAGACCGGTTCCCGCTCACTGGCTGAGCGAGGTGCGGACGCAACACCGAGGGTTGCGATCTCGGTCCGGTACGGGCGCGACACTGAGGGTTGCGATCCGTTGCCGGACACGAAAAAAGACAAATAAATAAATAAATAAAATAAAGATCAAATCAAACTAAAATGCATTTTGTGAATGTTGTAGAATCAGAGCCAGGTTTCATTTATTTTCTCAAAAGGATGTCATTGTAGCCAGCACAGTTTATTGAAATAATTATTATTATCTCCCTACTCTGTTGTATGGTGCTACATTTAACCACAAATCAAGAATCCACTTGTGTATAAATCTGTTTTTGGATTGTCAGTTATTTTTCATTGTTCTATTTGTTCTTGTCTATACTTAATCTATAGTGATATCACATGACTTAATTAGTGGCTTTGTAATAATTATTGATATCCAGTAAAGAAATTGCTCTTACTTTGTTTTGGGTTTTCAAGAGTGTCTTAACTATTCTTAATCATTTGCAATTCTTGACAAACTTTATTTCATAAAGAACTTACCAAGCTAAACAGAAATATCTATTGAGATTTTTCTTGGTTATATCTTCAACATAGAGAAGAATTTAAGGACAATTGACATTTTCACAATAATTAGGCTTCCAATCTGTTTTCACTATATATTCTTCCATTTATTTAATTTTTAATTTTAGTCTTAAATTTAGCTTTACAGCTTTCTGCGTAAATGTCTGGTTGAGTATTAATATTTTCAATTTAGTTCTCAATTTTCAAATTAAATCTACAACTCTTGGTGGGTGTATTAATTTTCTAGGGCTGTCATGCCAAATTATCACAAATTGGGTGGTTTAAAACAGGAAAAATTTATTCTGTCACAACTCTGGAGACCAGAAGTCCAAAATGAAGGTGTCGGCAGGACTATGTGGAGGCTCTATGGAAGAATTTCTTTCTTGCCTCTTCCAGCATCTGGTGACTCCTGGCATCCATTGACTTGTGGAAGCATAACTCCAATTTCTGCCTCTGTCTTCACATCTTCTTCCCTGTTGCCATTTACTACAGGCTTCACCATATCTTGTTAGTTTCTCTTAAAATTGCCTGCTACCATTTTTAAACATGTGTTTATATCTCCTTAACTTTTTTCCTTGAAAAGTGTTTTTTTTGTTTCTTTTTTTTAATGTGGGTCTTACATCTTTCTTAAATGTTTGATAGAATTTAACAGTAAAATAATTGTTGGAAGATTTTGATAACAAATTTTTAAGAAAATGAGCCATTGAAGAATATTTTCCCTAGATACAGAATTCTTACCTGAATAATTTTTCGTTCAGTATTTGTAAAACACTCTTCCACTACACCCTGCCCTTCATAGTTTCTGATGAGAAGTCATTAGATTTCAAGTCATCTTCTGCCTAGATAAAATGCATCCCTCCCACACCTGCCAAAGGCTGCGTTCAATATTTTATCTTTATCTTTTATTTTTACCACTGTTTAACCTGGATATACCTAAGTCTGATGTTATTCTTGTCTTTTTTACTGGAATTCACTAAGTTTGTCAAATCTACAAGTTGTGTCTTACAAAACTAAGGGGAAATTTGGCTGTTTGTTCTTAACATATTTGTTCAACCTCTTTATACTCTTTTTCTACAACTCTAACTGCAGATATATTAGGTTTCTTAATACTGTCCTACAGGTCTCTAAGCCTCTGTTCACTTTATTTTTTATTGGTTTAGGTCTATTTTTTTGTTGTTCTTCATATTGTATAATTTCTATAGATTTGTCTTAATGGTCAACAGCTCTTTCTTTTGTCATTTTATTTCTGAAATGCTTTTTTAGCCAGTCCAGTGAATTTTGTGGTTTTTTAGCACTACAATTTTTAGCACTAGAAATTTCAGGTCAGCGATTTTAGATTAACTGTGCTCTTTTTAATCTGTCCTGATACTACATAGTTCAGGGGTTAGCCAGAGAACTGCAAAAAGTTGATATTCAGAATATTGAGCCATCAGCCCTTATGCCGCTCTTTATTCAAGAATATCCCCCTGTCTTTCGAGGGGCTGTTGTGACTTCAGACATACTTCTTCTAGTTCTTAAGCCAGTAAAATTTCCACTGTCTCTGATTTCTAGTTATTACGAACTGCTACACAGGCTAGAGCTTCCCTTCAGGCAAAAATAAAGCAAGAAAAAAAAAAAAGAAAATTAAACTGGGAAACTCACCAGGTATATTTTCATCCTTATAATTTTGTATTCCAGTTTCTGCCTGCTTTTCTACATTCTGTAGTACCTTCAGATATTTGAATTCTATAATTTTTTGGAGTTTATAATTGCTATCTGAAGGAGTTTTTGTCTTGGTATAAGATATTTTGCCATTACCAAAATCAGAACTGCTTTTTTGTGTGTATGTAAAACTATTACATTTTAATATAATATGAAAAATATACAAAGGAGCTTTATGAATTTTTTCAAATTAAAAAAAAAATCCAGATTAACAAAATACCAGCTTCCCAAAACTTTTGTCTACTTACAGATGCAACATGACCTCTGTTAATCATTCTACTAATATTTAAAGGAAATCCAGTAAATTTTACTATTTTTATGCCTTATATAAATAAAATGAGCATAGCATATTGTCTTATTTCTGACCACTTTGGCACAAGTTTATGCTTATGAGATTCATCCATACTGTTGAACATGATTGTAGATTGTTCATTCTTGTCATGATATATCATTTCATTACATAAATATACCAAAATATATTTAGACATTGCCTTTTTGATGGACCTTTGTAGTATTTCTTATTTTTGGATATTATGAAACATTCTGCTTGTAACATTTCTGTACAAAGTATCTGATAAATATATATCAGAATTTTGGAGCTATGTATGTCTGAAAGTGGAATTTCTGAGTCAAGGTTATGTATATAGCTTTATTTGATAATATAAAACAGTTTTCAAAGATGTTTTTCCAAGTAGTATTCCCATCAGGAGTTTGTAAGCTTTTCTACATTCTTAACATAGGAGAATGTTAATAATCTTTTTAAAGACTATTGGAAGTATAGTGTTATTAGTTTTGGGTTTAATTTGCACTTCTCTGGTGACTAATACAGTTGCATTCTTTTTTAGTATATTTATTGGTCATATGTGTCACTTCTCACCGTGTGACAGAAATGCAAAGATTACTCAGAGCCCCAAAATTAAGAACAATGAGAAGCCTAAAGGGACTGCACTGAGAAAACTGGCTCAAAAAGGAAGAAACAGGGTGCAGCCTCAAGTCAGTATTTGCTTAAGCTTTTATTATAAAGACAAGGAAATAAAAGAGAAAAAACAACTTAATCATTTATCAAAAGAATGAAAAGAAATCAGCTGTGGGATAATCTCTGGAAAACATCTTAAGAAACAAAGGAAAGGGAATAAAGATGGATAAGAAATGACCTTAATGTTCTTATCTAATCTAACAGAACATCCTTGAAGATCTTTGCTGTGCTAAGGGCTTTTGCCCTTTGAATAATCCCTGTTCTGCCTCAAATCTCTTATCTACACTAAGGGCTTTTGACCTGTATGAGTTCTGCAGTCTTTCTCAATCTTAACATTCTTACACTCCTCCACACATATGGATATTGTTTCTTATAAAACTCCATTTAAGTTTTTTGGTAATTATCCTGTGAAGATATCATGTGATTGTCTTCTATAGTGTGCTATGCAGAATTCTGAAGATGTCCTCTCATGATTTCTGTCCACTGGTTAGACAATCAAGCACTAATCTAGGAACTGCTGCAAAGAGATTGTGAAGATGTAATTGAGGTTACTAGTGGCTGATCTTAAAATAGTGAGATTATCCTGGGTTATCCAGGTGGATCTAATGAAGTGATTAAAAGCAGAAGAACGAGACAGAACAGTCCAAACAGAGAAATCTTGTGATGGAAGGAGGGTGGAAGAGAGAAATGGCAGAAAGAGAATTCAGAGAGATCACATACATGAAAAGAATTTGATGCACCATTGTTTACTCTGATATGTCAAGGCCCACGTGGAAGGACTAGAGAAGGGCTCCTAGGAAATAAAGGCAAAGAGATTACAGCAGCCAGGAAAAGGGGACCTCAATCCTACAACTACAAGGAACTTTATTCTGCTGCCACATTGAATGAACTTAAAAGAAGATTCTTTCCAGACTCTCCCTATACCAGTACAGCTTTTGACAGCTTGATTTCAGCCTTATGAAAAACCAAATTAACCAAAGTTGACTGACCTATAGAAGCATGATATAATAAATTTGTGCTGTTTTACACCACTAGAGTTGTAATGTTTTATTATGACAGTAATAGAAATCTAATACACATTGTTTTTGTTTGAAAGTTAGTTGTCAATTGTATTGGTGATAAATTGAAGGTACTCTACCATTTTGCCTATCCGTTTTTAGTATTTCCCCCTTTTTTAACAACCATTTCTCTGTAATGGATTTACATGTGCTTTCATTTGTTTTTATTTTGCTTGTTATTTATGATATTTTTCAAAAAATTAAAATTGCTTATCAAATGACACTGTTAGATAAATAAAAATATATGGCATAAATTGGAAGAAAAAATTTGAAAAAATACATATCTGCTGAAGGATTTGTACTAAGAATATATAAACAACTCTCACAAAACAAGAATAAGCCACATAACCTAAATAAGAGTTGGGTAAACAATTTGAATAAATTCATCACCAAAGAAGATACACAAATTGCTAAGAAGCACATTAAAGATGACTGACTTTATTGGTCATGAAATTAAAACCACAATGAGATATCGCTATATAAGAGCCAACCACTACAAATAGTCATAATTAGCCTTAGAAGAGCCATTCGTAGAATACAGCTTTAATCAGAGTGCTAGCCATAAAGAAGTACTTTATAGCTTTGGCTCACAGTGTAGCTCATGAAAAAACACTGCAGAACTTAGTGCTTAGGAAAAAGCGAGATAATGAGAGCTAATCAGTAACTTACAGAACTAACTATTCTTCCTTTAAAGCCACAGCTGTCCAGAAACAAGATGACATCTAGCTTGTAGGAACATGGCAACACCCGTATTCCAAGGATGAATTAGAGAGTTACAGGACTGGCCATGAAATGAAAGTGCAGAGTCTGCAACATCGCACCTACCAGCCCCCTGACAAGAAGAACCACCCCTTTTGTTTCTCACACATTTCTCTTTACAAACTCTTGCTGAAGATTCTGAGCCCTTGACAGAGTTTTAGTCTGACTGTCTCCCAGGCCTGATAATAAAATTCCTGCCTCACACCAACATTTGGAACTTATGAGTCTTTTGTTTCTGAGTGGAGAGCAGCCAAACTTAGATGCTGGTAACAACTCCACACCCACTGAAATGACTAAAATTAGCAAGACTAAAAGTAATAAGTGTTCACAAAGTTGTACAGCAACTGAAACTTAACTCTGCTAATGTTGAATAGTGTAGTCACTTTGAAAAACAGTGTAGCCATTTCTTATAAAATTAAACATGTAATTACCTTATGAACCAACAATTCTTTTAAGATATTTACTCAGGAGAAATGAAAATCATATGTTCACAAAAACTGGTCCATAAATATTCATAATAGCCCAAAACGAGAAGCAACCGAAAGGCCCATTAACTATTAAACGTATAAACAAGTCAAAGACTATCCCTACAATAGAATATTATTCAACAATAAAAACATACAAAGTAGTGAAATATACAACAATATGCATGAATCTGAAAGCATAGCACTTTGTGACAGAATCTAGACAAAGACTGGATACTGTATGACTCCATTTATATAATGTTCTGGAACAGAAAGATCTATGGTGACAGAAAGCACATAAGTGACTGAGTTGGAGGAGATGAGTGGTTTAAAGGGCTCATGTCCCGACCTGCGGGATATTCAACGCAGACCCTGGAGGGGGGAGTGGGAATTGGATGGGACAAGAGACACGAGAAATTGAGACAAGACAGTATTCTGATCAAGTCTCGTTTATTGATTCTTAGGTTACATCTTATATAGGAAAAAGCAGGCATGCTGCAAAGGGTCTGGAATGTAAAGATATGATAATATCTTGAGGAGAGACAAAGACAGGACATTCAAAGTAAAGGTTGCCACCCAGAATGTTTATGGTTAAACAGTTTCTAGAGAAGGATAAAAGGTCACTTGCAAATTAACTTGCATAGCCAGGAGCAATCAGTTTCTGGCATAAAGATTTCGAGGCAGTTATCATGTAAAGCACGGCCATCTGAGCAGATTGTCAAGGAGAAGCGGTCTCACAAGAAGGGGTGTGGAGCTTCAGGCCCCCAACAATTAGAAAGACTCACAGAACTCACTGAAGCTTATTATATGAATGGTTATACTTATTACAGAGAAAGGATACATTAAACATCAGCCAACGGAAGAAACACAAAGGGCAGAATCTGGGAGGAAGCTCAAAGCAAAGTTTCCTTCATTCTCAAGATGCATTATCCTCCTTCCATAGACTAAGACAATACACACAGAGTACTCAAAGGTATTTTGGGTTGTTGTATCTGCCCTTTGTTTTGATTATGGTGCTGTTTATATTTGTTATACTCAACAAATTGTACACTTACAAAGGTTGATTTTTTGTTATATGTACAGTATACTTCAGTACATTTTTAAATTATGCAAAAGCTATAGTGTTCAAAAGAATGAAATGCTGATTAATGAGTGAAATACATGAGTCAGAAAGACTATAAAACCCAGCTCAGCAAAACTTTCTAGTATATAAGAAGTGTTTGGTTTAAAGAAGTATCACAGAGCAATGTAAACATAAAAGTAATTTAATGGCTTCAGCAAGGCACCCTGATTATTTAGTAACTGGAAAAAGGATCAATTAATATAATCACCAAACATAATATATAAAAACAAATTACATGTAGATTGAAGAGTTAAATATAAACAGAATCAAAATTTAAAAATCAGGGAAATGTAGCAAATATATTTGATTTTTACATATAAAAATTTTTCATGCAAAAAATATTAGTAAAAAAATAAAACTAATCAGTGTTGCACCTATTAACTGAATTAAGGCACAATACCTAGGAATATGTTTTGAATAAATATTAACAGGATTCTTAATCACAGAAGTTTAATCACAAAAGTTAAGTGTTATTGCACACCAAAAAAACTATTGTTAAGAAATCTAAGTAGAAAACATTTACAAAATACTCACAAAGAGCAAATATTCAAATCACTCAAATAATCAAGAAATGCAAATAAAAAACAGTAAAGAAAACAACTTTACTTCAGAGGTGGCTAGTTAGCTCAATTGGTTAGAGCATGGTGGTGAAAACACCAAGGTCCAGGTTTCGATTCCTGTACCAGTCAGCCATGCTCACCCCACCAGAAAGAACACAACTTTACTTCAATAAAATTACACATATGTTCAAATATTGAATGAAGAAAGTTGCACCATCAATACTTATCTACTATGTAAAACACTTATTCATTCATAAATATTTATTTTAAGAAAACATTTCTTTATTTATAAATGCAACACCCAGTTTGATTTGGTGCAGAATTTTTATTTTATTTGACAAATTTCTATTTTGGAGTTTACTGCAATATTGACATATTGCTTGGTAATAAAAAAAAAAGTATGTATGTATTTAACTATATGTTATGAATTTTTTGTTTCATTATTGTGGTAACTGAAATTTTAAAAAGTCAAAATAGGAAATACTGTAACTTTTAGTGAGTAAATAAATACATATATTTAGTGCGAGTGATATCAATGGACAGACCTCTGTTCTTGGCAGAGCTCACTCATCCATCTGTGACCAGCTGTGAATTAGATGGGCAGATGTGATAATCTTGGATAGACTGTCTTATGTGCTGGGGGTCCTACTGTCTTCAGGCTGAGTTTGAATGACTTCAGCTTGGACAATTGTGTTTGCCTCCATCTGTTCTCTCATCCTTCAGCTGGCTAGTGCAGGCTTGTTCTTTGGTGGTGCGTGATTTTAAAGAGAGAGCAGAAACATGCAAGGACTCTTGAGGCAACCACAAGGTAAGAGCATATAGATACAGAAGAAAAGAGGGTTCACATACCCTTCTTTAATTTGAAGTATTATATTAAAATCCTATGGGTACAATGAATTCTGAGTAAGATCTGAAATTAATCAAATTGCCATTGACCTATTTTTATGATCCAGTTTGAAGAGCAATATTCTATTTATATTGTACTGGCCAAAGTTAATCATATGGATGCCACAGTTTCAAGGGAGGGGTAAATATATGTCACTTCTTGATGTGAGGAGCTAAGCTAAAAACTCACATTAAAGCAGACATAAATATAGGTAGAACATTAAAGCCAGGTCTTAAATCAATCTAACACAAATCCTGGCATCTCCACAAAATTTGCTGCTAGGTCTCTCGGAGTATAAGCATGATATGTGTACTACACAAGCAAACATAATGACTTTTAAAGTAGAATGAGGTAATGAGCTCTGATGTTAAACTGCCTAAATTCTATTCCTGGTTCTACCACTTACTAGCTAAGCATATTTGAGAAAGTAATGCATATTTCAGCAATTATTACTATTGCTCAGGAAACAGGTTCACAAATACAATTAATGGCAATTTGATTGAATCAGATAACTCTCAGAATTCATCATACCTAAAAGCTCTTAATGTAACATCTCAAATTAAAGAAGGTTATCTGGATCCCCCTTTTTCTTCTGCTATACACTCCCTTGAGGATCTCAACCAGAACCATGGCTTTATACCAACGAATGTCAGTGACTCCAACCTTGTACATTCAACCACCTCCTTGACAACTCCACTATGCACATAACAACTGCATTAAAATTAATGGCTGCAAAATTAATTCTCCCACCACCTTTCAGCCCATCTTGCTTTCTTTTTAGTCTCTTTCACAACCATTGAATTAGTTGTTCAAGTTAAAAGCTTAGAATTTATACTTGTTTTCTCTTTTTCTCTTACTAAGTCCAATTCCTCAACAAGTCTTTTTTCCCTGTATGCAAAGTATACTCTTTTTCTTTTTCCTTTCTCTATCTCCATTGAAATAATCTTATAATAAACCAGTATTATCTGTAATTTAAATACATTTATATCTCCTGCTCCTGCAGCTAAAATAATATTTTATAGTATAAGCCAGGTTATCTTACTTCCTGTAAGAATGCTAGTCAGAACTCACTCCATTCTTTGGAGCTCTGACTACGATAGTTACAATCTTTCCCCTGCACTGGTTCCTTAGCAACTAAGGAAAGGAAAGGAACAGAATGCTGTGTTTAAGGCAAGTGACGCCAGCAACTATAAGAATAAGCAACAGGAGGCTGTGAGGTGTTTGGGAATCTTCCACCTCTGCAGCCTTTCTTTCTTTGGCATAGCTCCACTTTTGTCTCTAAGTCTCTTATAAGCTTTAACTCCTGCACTGTCCCTGAGGCCTCCCAAAACCCACAGGGTTGTGGAGAAAGCAGCTGAGCAGTGTTTGGATTGATATTCTTCCTGGTCCATTTCCTGTAAATAACCACCCATCAATAACAACAACAATAATAATAAACTCCTTGTAAACTATAGGAAGTTGTCTGCTTTGTTCTTTGGTCTCAGGATATCTTCTCAGTTTGGTGGGCTTTATACTGATAGCTCACACTTGGACACATCCCTACATATAAACTTCCAATGGCTTTGCATAGAACTTGGAATTAAATTTAAATTACTTATCATGGCCCCAAACAAGTGCACTAGCTCTCTCCTGCCCATCTCTCATTCTTTCTTCCCCTTGTGCACTATGTGAAGTATAATGTATGTACCCACCTTCCTATTGTATGAACCCCATCTCTGTCAAGCTACTCCTAATTAGGACTATTTTCAAATATTATGCCCTTTGTCTGAAATGCTTTTTACCAAGATTACTTAGCAGATAGTTTTTTTTGTTGTTGTTGTTGCTTTCTATTATTTTGTTCTCTGCTTAATGCTATTGTTTTAGAAGGACTTTTCTTGACTGCCCATCTAAAGTAACCTCATCTTATCCCAAACTACTTTATAACATATCACTCTGTTTTATTAATGGCATTTCTTTCTTTTTTTTTTTTTTAAAAAAAAAAGATGACCGGTAAGGGGATCTTAACCCTTGACTTGGTGTTGTCAGCACCACGCTCAGCCAGTGAGCGAACCGGCCATCCCTATATGGGATCCGAACCCGGGGCCTTGGTGTTATCAGCACCGCTCTCTACCGAGTGAGCCACGGGCCGGCCCATTAATGGCATTTATTTCTATCTGAATTTACTTCATGCATTTACTTGCTTATAGTCTGTCTACTCCCCATATTTTGGAGACACTTCATTTTTCACAGTTGTACTCACAGAACTTCGATAGGGCCTAGAACATAGGAGCTTTACAAATGAGCTTTGGGCTGGTTCTACCAGAAGGCAATGTCAAATCTTTGGGGCATTGAACTCAAAATGTCTCCAAAGTGAAAGACTAACAGTTCAAAAAGAGAATCTATAATATATATATGGAAAATAAATGTTCTAACAAATTAATCTGCATGCTGATTTGATTAGGTAGTTATTTAAACATATTCCATAACTATAATACAATACAAAATCATACTTAAAGACTAATTAGCATAGCACTACCAAGATGAATATTGTTTTGTTAGTGTGAAAGAAACAGAAAATGCTTAAGTATAATATATGTATATGAGGGATCAATAATGTGTTCCTTAAAATGTCAAATCTTTAAAGGCCAAAGAGAAAGGACTAAAAAATGCCCAAATGACCAATTTATTTTAAGTCATTTAAGTAGATGTGCTTGTAGCTTAGTGAATTATTAGAGAAGAACTGTTTTATTTTCACAATTTGTTCTGATAAATTAGTGGTAATATGCATGAAAATGAGCATATTTATTTTGAAATACCTGATAAATATTTTCTTCAGGTGTTTCAAACCAGGAAAAAAATTAATCTTTTCTAACTAATTAAAATAAAGCAAAAATGTGAATTGGTAGAAAATAAAATTTTAATCTTTCAGAAGGAATATATTATTTTTTATCCATAAAGAAATTATGTTTCTAGGGGTGGAGCTCCAGGCCCCACCCTGCTGCTCTGAACTGTCACCACACAGGTGAGCCCACTGGAGACAGCCAGCCAGTGGAACTGCACAATTCCATGCAGCCCCCCTACCCTGCCGCGTTGGACTCAGACAGGTGGGGAGCTCCAGGCCCCACCCCACCACCTTGAACCGGCACTGAGCAGGTGAGCCCACCAGTGCCAGCCACCAGCAGAACCCCGTAGCTCCATATGGCCCCTCATTCCACCTCAGATGCAGGGGGGAGCACCAGCCAAAGGATCCGATGCACTGAGTTTGGCCCAGCAGAACTCCAGGTGTTACAGGTTCATTCTATGATCACAGAGTCTAGAATGGGAAGCAAGTTGGTTTAACATAACCGTCCTCATACCTACTGCCAACTAAGACAGTTCACCCCCTGCAGTAGCAAACAAGGCCACTCCTCAGCCAACCTCAGTGTAAAAGAAGAAGCAAAATCCCTACCAAATGACCAAGAATCAGTGAAAAAATATAGAGAACACAATGAAACAAGAAAAACATCCAGAATATGAAGGAGACAATCTACAAAGAGATTAATACCATAAAAAAGACTGTAGCAGAACTTCTAGAAATGAAAGACTCACTCAACAAAATAGAAAACATGACTGAGAGCATGAGCAGCAGGGTAGAGTAAGCAGAAGAAAGAATTTCAGACCTTGAAGATGGTCTTTTTGAAATAATCCAGGCAGACAAAAACAAAAAAGAAAAAAAAGAATTAAAAATAATGAGGAAAACCTAAGAGAGATAGCAGACAATCTCAAGCACTCTAACATCCGAATTGAGGGTATTCCTAAAGGGCAGGAGAAGGCAAAACGTAACAAAAACCTACTCAAGGAAATAGTAACAGAAAAATTCCAGGTATAGGGTGAGATACAGACCTTCAGATCCAAGAAGCTCAAAGGTCCTCAAACAGATTCGACCCAAAAAGATCCTCCCCAAGACATATAGTTAATTTGCAAAGCTCAAAGACCAAGAGAATTCTACAAGCAGCAAGAGAAAAGCATCAGGTCACTTTTGGGGAAACCTCCTCAAACCAACAGCAGACTTCTCAACTGAAACCCTACAGGCCAGAAGAAAGTGGAAAGATATATTCAAAACACTAAAAGAAAAAAAAAAAAAAGCCAGCCAAGAATTCTTTACCCTCCTTCAGAAATGAGGGAGAAATAATGTATTTCCTAGACAAACAAAAGTTGTGGGAGCTCACCACCACACGACCAGCCCTGCAAGAAACTCTCAAGGGAGTCATTCATCTGGATTCTGAATAATGGTGACCATCATCACGAATACACAAGAAAGAGCAAAACCCACAGTTAAAACAAAAATGCCAGCAAGAAAGAGAAAGAAGCTAAATCATTCTACCTTAAATCCCCAACTCACATTGAAGAAGAGAAATAAAAGGGGAAATACTGATCAAAAGATATTTAAACCACCTAAATAGCAATTAAATGACAGGAATTAAACAACACTTCTCAATAACTACTCTAAATGTGAATGGACTAAACTCCCCATTCAAAAGACACAGACTAACTGACTGGATTAAAAAGACAGACCCAAGTATATGCTGTCTTCAAGAGAACCACCTCACCTGTAAGACACTCATAGACTAAAAGGGAAGGGATAGAAAAACATATACCATGCAAATGGAAACCAAAAGTGAGCAGGAGTAGCTATTCCTATATTGGACAAACTAGACTTTAAGCCAAAAAACATTTAAAAAGACAAAGAAGGCCATTATATAATGATAAAGGGAACTATCCAGCTAGATGTCATAACAATCATAAATATGTATGCACCCAATACCGGAGCACCCAGGTATATCAAGCAAACACTCTTAGACCTAAAGAAGGAGATAGGTCTTAATACATTTGTAGTGGGTGATCTAAACACCCC
The DNA here is from genome assembly GCF_000696425.1 of Galeopterus variegatus. Classification (NCBI taxonomy): domain Eukaryota; kingdom Metazoa; phylum Chordata; class Mammalia; order Dermoptera; family Cynocephalidae; genus Galeopterus; species Galeopterus variegatus. The sequence goes on along the minus strand of NW_007734080.1, from coordinate 31,355 downwards.
TCTCTCAGTATGGGACAGGACTTCCAGGCAACAAGTCAACAAAGAGACACAGGATTTAATCTACACCCTAGACAAACTGGACTTGGCAGATGTATACAGAACATTTCACTTGACAGCTAAAGAATATACTTTCTTCTCACCAGTTCATGGCACATTCTCCAGGATAGACCACATATTAGGTCACAAATGTAGTCTCAGCAAATTTAAAAAAAATTTAAATCATTCCAACAATCTTTTCAGACCACAATGGACTAAAACTAGAGATAAACAATAAGCAAATTACTGGAAGATATACAAATACCTGGAAAATAAATAATAGGCTCCTGAATGATCTATGGGTCCAAGAAGAAATTAAACAGGAAATCAAAAAAATTCTAGAAACTAATGAAAATAAAGATACATCATACCAAAACTTGTGGGATACTGCAAAAGCAGTACTAAGAGGAAAATTTATTGCAATAAATGCTTATATCAACAAAATGGAAAGACTCTAAATAAACAACCTAACACCACACCTCAAAGAACTTGAAAAACTACAATCCAAACCTAAAGGCAGTAGATGGAAAGAAATAATTAAGATCAGAACAGAACTAAAGGAAATAGAGGCCCCCAAAACAACAGAAAATATTTAAAAAACTAAAAGTCAGTTCTTTGAGAAGATAAAGAAAATAGACACACCATTAGCTAGATTAAGAAAAAAAAAAGAAGAGAGAAGACCCAAATAACAAAACCCAGAAATGAAAAGTGAGACATTACAACTGACACCACAGAAATACAAAAAATCATTAGAGAATATTATAAACAACTGTATGACAACAAATTTGAAAATCTGGAAGATATGGATAAGTTTCTAGACACATATAAATTGCCAAGACTGAACCAAGAAGAGACAGAAAACCTGAACAGACCAATAAAAAGCAAGGAGATGGAAATGGCAATTAGCAATCTTCTAACAAAAAAAAGTCCGGGTCTGGATAGCTTTGCAGCTGAATTCTATCAAACTTCTAAAGAGGAGTTAATACCAATTCTCATGAAACTGTTCCAAGCAATTGAAACAGATTCTACTCTCTCAAACTCATTCTATGAGGCCAACATAACTCTGATACCAAAACCAGATAAAGACAACAAAAAAAGAAAATCACAGGCCAATATCCTTGATGAACCTAGAAGCTAAAATCCTCAACAAAATATTTGCAATTAGAATACAGCAACATATTAAAAAAATTATACACTATGATCAAGTGGGATTCATCCCAGGGATGCAAGGATGGTTCAACATACAAAAGTCAATAAATGTGATACATCACATCAACTAGCTCAAAGACAAGGACCATATGGACAAGGTCCATATGTCCATAAGGGCATTCCTTCATGATAAAGACTCAACAAATTAGGTCTAGAAGGAAAATATCTTAAAAATTTAAATCATTCCAACAATCTTTTCAGAAGAAGCCATTTATGACAAGCCAACCACCTGTATTACTCTGAATGGGAAAAATTGAAGGCCTTCCCCTTAAGGACAGAAACAAACAAGGATGTCCATTTTCACCACTTCTATTCAAAACTAGCTAGAGCAATCAGGCAAGAGAAAGAAATAAAGGGAATCCAGATTGGAGAAGTTGAAGTCAAACTTTCCCTATTTGCAGATGATATGATACTATATATAGAAAAACCTAAAGATTCTATCAAAAAACTCCTAGAGCTGGTTAGTAACTTCAGTAATGTTGCAGGATACAAAAAAATGCCTAGAAATCAGTAGCATTTATATACTCCAATATTGAATTAACAGATAGAGAAATAAAGAAAGTAAACCCATTTACAATTGTCACCAAAAAGTATGTAACCTGGGGATCAATTTAACCAAGGAGGTGAAAGACCTCTACAATGAGAATTACAAACAACTCTGGAAGAAATCAAAGAAGACACAAAAAGATGGAAAGGTATTCCATGCTCTTGGATTTGAAGAATTAACATTGTGAAAATGTCTATGCTACACAAAGCAATCTACAGATTCAATGCAATCCCCATCACAATACCAATGACATTCTTCACAGAAATGGAAAAAAAAAAAACCAACAATCTTACCTTTTGTATGGTAAAACAAAAGACCCCAAATAGCCAAAGCAATCCTCTGCAAAAAACAAAACAAAACAAAACAAAACAAAAACCCAAAAAACAAAGCTGGAGGCATAACTCTGCCTGAGTTCAAATTATAGTACAAAGCTGTTGTAACCCAAAGAGCATGGTACTGGTATAAAAATAGACATTCAGACCAGTGGAGTAGACTAGAGATCCCAGAAATCACTCCTCAGGCTTACAGCCATCTGATATTAGACAAAGGCAGCAAGAATCTACATTGGAGAAAAGATTGCCTCTTCATCAAGTGGTGCTGGGAAAACTGGATATCCATATGCAGAAGAATGAAACTAGATATGCATCTCTCACCAGACACTAAAATCAACTCAAAATGGATTAGAGACCTAGGTATAAGACCAAAAACTGTAAAATTACTAAGGGAAAATATAGGTGAAACACTTCAGCAGTGAGGTCACGGCACAAGCTTTATGAGAGCCCAAAAACACAAGGGGCAAAAGAAAAAAATAAACAAATGGGACTATACCAAACTAAAAAGTTTCTGCACAGCAAAAGAAACAATCAACAGAGTGAAAAGACAACCTACAGAGTGGGAGAAAATTTTTGCCACCTATGCATCTGACAAGGGACTAATATCCAGAATATATATAGAACTCAAGCAATTATACAGTAACAAAATAAATGACCCAATTAAAAAATGGGCAAAGGAGCTGAATAGACATTTTTCAAAGGAAGACATACAAATGGCCAACAGATACATGAAAAAAAAAAATGTTCAACATCACTAGTCACCAGGGAAATGCAAATAAAAATCACATTGAGATACCACCTCACTCCAGTTAGACTGGCTATTATCGAAAAGATGGTGAATAACAGATGATGGCAAGGGTGTGGAGAGAAAGGAACACTCCTGCACTGCTGGTGGGAATGTAAATTAATACAACCACTTTGGAAAACAATTTGGAGGTTTCTCAAACAACTACAGATAGATCTTCCATATAATCCAGCAATCCCTCTTCTGGATATATATCCAGAGGAATGGAAATCACAATGTCAAAGAGATACCTGCACACCCATGTTTATTGCAGCTCTGTTTACAATAGCCAAGGTATGGAACCAACATAAATGTCCATTAATAGATGAGTGGATAAGGAAACTATATGTATATATATACACATATAGACTACGGAATACTACTCTGCCATAAAAAAGAATGAAATACTCCCATTCGCAACAACATGGGTGAACCTGGAGAAACTTATGTTGAGTGAAACAAGCAAAGCACAGAGTGAAACAAGCAAAATACCTCATGTGCTCACTCATATGTGAGAACTAAGAGAGAAAGAAAGGCCGGAAAGAAAGACCACAGTAGTCCCGTGATCCAACAGAGGGAGGGAACATTCCTAGGGCTACAAATCGAAGTTAAGGCGAGAGTGGGAGGGGGAGGGAGATTGGGGGAAAATTGGAAGGGGACAAAGGGTACAAAAGCAATTTCTGGTAATGGGTATGTCCCAAGATGAATCTGGCCCCCACAACATGGGCAGGAGGGGGGACAATCAGCTTTGTATCTCATGAATATTCAAAATAAATAAATAAATAAATAAATAAGAAATTATGGTTCTAAAATAAACTTTGAAACTTCCGCTTTTTAACATTATATTTAAATTTAGATATTTGGTGTAAAATTCAAAGCATTTGTGTAAATATCTTTAATTAAAATATATGACCGTGATTGATAATTTTAGGTGTCAACCAGACTAGATTAAGGAATACCTAGAAAGCTGGTAAAGCACTATTTTGGGATTAGTACGGGAGGGTGTTTCTGGAAGAAATTAGCATGTAAGACTGAGTGGACTGCATAGGAAATATGCACCCTCAGTATGAGTGGGCATTATCCAGTTCACAGGAGGCCAGAAGGGAACAAAACAGAGAAAAAGGCAATTCTCTCACTCTGTCTGCTGGAGCTGGATTACACTCTTCTATCTGTAAACATCCAAACTTGAGACTCTTTAGCCTTTGGGTCCAACAACTTACACCTGTGACACCTCAACTTGGCCATGGACTGAGACTTACACCTTCAGTTTCCCCAGTTCTGAGGCTTCCAGACTTGGACTGAGCCATGCTACCAGCATACAGTTTGCAAATGGCCTATCATGGGATTTCTCAGCCTTCAAAATTGTTTGAGCCAATCCCCTCTCATATATTTATATATTTATACACATATCCTATATGTATATAGGTTCTGTCTCTCTGAAAAACTGTGACTAATACAATAAGTAAAAAGTAAATTATATTTCCAATCCACATCAATCAGAATCAACATTATTTAATTACAGTTTCTTGGCATTTGTATTTGTATCTCACTTTTGCATAATGAAGAGAATACGCTATGAGGGTCTTCAAAAAGTCCATAGAAAGATTTGTATTTTCTTCTAATTTTATTTTTCCACAAACTTTTTGAAGTGCCCTCATATAAAAAAATATCAAATAGCCATAATTCAGTGAAAACACTGTATTTTATAAACTTTCAAATGAGAATATTTTTTTTTTTAAGTGTGTGGTCCATCCTCTTCCTTTTCTAATTGTTAGCATAATTATTGTGGCTCATTAGGCTAGAATTACAAATCCTGTCTTGGACAACCATATTTATAAGTGTTTATTCATATCTTTTGAGTGAATGAGTAATAAAATTAATAGATGATAAATAACATTGATGATACACTAACAAAAACAATTATGTTTAACAAATAGCACTTTTTTCAAAAATATTTTGCACATAATAGAGCTTAAAATATTTAATCGAGGAATTATATGGTAATTTTTTTATGAATAAGAACATTAATGCCCAGAAAAATAAAATGTAGAGAAACATGGAATCTTTAGTTAGCAATAGATAAATGGTGCTCTGAAGGAAAACTAAAAAAAAATTAACAAACACCTCTCAAAATCAATCATGAGAAAAGAGAAACACATGTTACCAATATCATGGCTACAAAATTATGTATTACAAAAATTATAAAGACTTCAAAAAAGATTATAATGAGATATTATGAACATTCTTATATCAACACAATATGAGGTTTTAAATTATACATACAAATTTCCAAAATTTATCAAAATTATATCAATTTATCAAAATTGACACAAAAAATAGAAAACTAGAATTTGTACCTCTTGCCATGCAGCAAAATTAACTCAAAATGGATTAAAGATTTAAATATAGGACTTGAAACTACACATTTCCTAAAAGAAAACATAGCAGAAACACTCCAGGAAGTAGGACTAGGAAAAGTCTTTATGAGTAAGACCACAAAAGCACAGGCAACAAAAGAAAAATAAACAAATTTTATTTAATCAATTTAAAAAGGTTCTGCACAGCAAAAGAAACAACAGAGTGAAAAGATGACATACAGAATGAGAGAAAATATTTGCAAACCATGCATCCAACAAGAGATTGATATCCAGAACATACAAGGAACCCAAGTAACTTAACAGTAAAAAAACAAGTAACCCAATCAAAAAAATGGGCAAAGGAGATGAATAGACATTTTTCAAAGGATGACATGGACAAGAGGTGCATGAAAAAATGCTCAACATCACTAACCATCAGGGAGATGCAAATCAAAACTGCACTGAGATATCATCTTACCCCAGTTAGACTGGCTATTATCAAAATGACAGAGAATCATGTTTATTGTCACGTAATGACAATAAACAATACTGTGCATGTTGAATGACAGTGCCAATGTTAATCACAAGGACAGCGTTATTTCTGTGTATTCAGCCCTTTATGCTGTGCTCCATACGTAGTTTATACAATAAATGTTGGTAAGATTAATTAACCAATTAAGCACCTATGCTTCATAATCCTTACAGCAATCATCCCTGTAAGGAAAAAGAAACAAACAAACAAAAAAAACCAAGAAACTATTTTTCTTTTCCTTTATGTATTTGAAAGTCATACATCTTTTCACAAATGTAAGTAAAAAAATACATGACCATTCTTTTGTATTTTAGTATGAGATACTGGTATCCCTCTCAACATCAAGTCAAAACAAAAGTAAACTCCATATGTGAAGATTTGATAATATCTAGTTTTTTTCAAGGTACATAATTATATTTTAAGATTTCTATTTGGGCCTGCATATTTAACATCTCTCACTTCAAGCCGAATCTAGAATGGAAAATTAAAGAATAACAAAACATGCCAGAAATTTTGAGACATTCTTCCATTAAGAAGTTCAAATGGAAATTAATTAGTGACATAATAACCAATCATTTGCTAAAGGAAAAATTGACTGGGAATTGAGAAGAAGAGATTTCTCCCAAAGAGATCACCCCTTTAAAAATATTGGCTCTCAGAAACAGTGGATGAGGCTAATGGTAAACAGAGGGGCATTTGATGAAAGGTAAAGCAAATGCCCTCACTACCTGCACATTGCTTGTGTGCTGTGCAGATGCCTGCTGACATAATCCCATTCTCTCTGCATTTCACTTACATAGCATGCCAGGAGCCATTAAGGATGTGTCACTAAAGACTATAGATTTGAGTAATGATTTTTTTAAAGAATGACCTTATAATCTTTAAGAGAATCTATTTCAATAAGTAATAATAAATAAATTTGGTAGATAAGATACCAAAGAAAGCAGTAAGTTAAAAAGGGATCCAATAGAAGTTTAGTGACAACACATAGAGACTTAAAAAGATGTGCAAAATAATAATAATAATAATAATAATAATAATAATAATAATAATAATAATAATAATAATAATAATAAAATATGTAAAGAAGAGAGCCAAAAAAACCCCTCAGCTATTTATAAAAATAATTAAATGGGAAAACATGAAACCAAAAAAAAGCAATTACTTAAAAAAAAAAAAAAAAAAAATTTTCCTAATCTGAAAAAAGTTCAAAAAGAACCACAGATTGCCAACCAACATTTATAAAATACCCTCAGCTATTTATAAAAATAATTAAATGGGAAAACATGAAACCAAAAAAAAGCAATTACTTAAAAAAAAAAAAAAAGAAAATTTTCCTAATCTGAAAAAAGTTCAAAAAGTACCACAGATTGCCAACCAACATTTATAAAATATAGCTATTTTATAGTTTATTTTTTTCAAGATGAATGGGAAACGTCAGTAAGTATTCAGGCAGAAAATCACATGCAATCCTCCCTCCCTCCACACACCAAAACTTTGGCATTCAATTCCTCCTCTAAAAACAAAAATAACAGAATAAACCATCTATGACTATTACTTTTATCCTCTCCGAACACTAAAGAGAGTACACATGTAAAACTGCTGGAAAATATTACTAGTCTCAGCCCTTCCAGGATTTCTAATGAGTTCCCCTTTATGTAGAAATTTTAACATTAGAAAACCATTGTCATTTTGCATTACTGATACTGTTACAGAATAAATATTATATCCAAAGCAATTCCAAAAAGAATTGTGAAAATATATTTTTTTTTCACATATATATTTAGTCACACTAATATGCATTTGATAAAGAAAGTAATACAAGGGGCTAGAAAGCATATTTCTGATAAGGAAATATGTCAAGTAAATATTCTAGCATTTTGAGAAATAAATCACATAAAGAATTCAGGAGTGAGGAAATGTAAAGTATAAAAGGAAAGGGGGAAAATATTGAAACAAGTAAAACTTAGAGTTAACATTTAAACTATTCTTTGTAGTGTGATAATTGTGCATATGTTAAGTTACATAATTTATTTAAATCAAGGTACATAGTTTTTAAAAACAAATTGATTTGGTAACCTGCCTCTAAAATCACAGAGTTTACCAAAAAAATGTTTGAGTTAAGGACAAAAAAGTAACACAAACTATTTTATATTACTCTTTCATTTTAGACACTGGAAGAAACATTTGGTTTCAAATACATACTTGCTAGTAGAATAAAAAAATGTATGAAATATCCAAATCACAAGAAAGGAATAAAGACAAAACTAAAAACCTAAACAATATAGCAAAATAAATCTTAAGAAACCTACAAAGAAATTGTGAAAAACAGTATGAAATGAAAAGAGTAAATTAAGAACAAAGTGTGTCCTACAGATCTAATTAATCAGTAATATACCATGGTCAAATAGAATGATTTTTATAAAGACATGAATATTTTAATAGTAAAGTACTTTTTAACACAATTTTACATTAAGTCAAAGGAAAATGTGTACAACCTACTGGATGCCAAACATAAATTTTATAAAATAAGCATTCATTCTGGATAATTTTTCTTAGTCAATTAATAAAAAAAGAATAATTTCTTAATATGATTAAAATATTTTTTTAAAATTACCAGCAATTCATGAATTGGGTGGCATTCCATCCTGAAAATAGAAAAGGCACACCATTCACCATGGCAGAACAGTTGGTTTTTGTGAGGTAACTTAAGCAGAAACAAGGAAACAACACAAAAAAGTAGATTTGTTAACATCAGCTTACTTCAGTTTACTTGCCTTGTAAGGGTTACAGCAGAGGGGGACTTTCTTATCATGCTGGCTCTGGTTGACTGAGCCCTTCTGGATTTGTTGCTGTGAATCTCTTGGTTTTTGAAAAAACTGGCCTATTTGGGGATTTCTCTGTTTTTTAAAGTTTCAGTTTTCTGACAAGCATTTAAAATGAGTGACTCCATTTTGGTTCGGACTGCTGGGGCCTAGTGCGGAAGCAAAGTCCAAAGCAACGGCCTCCTTTAAATGTTACGTAACAGGAGAGAATATGAGTTTGCTCGGAAGATGGATTACCTATACACTAGTGTAATCATGAGAATGCCATCCCCATCTCCTTTGCCAGACTCTATAGTTAAGAGCAAGATACAGATCTAGCCCATACACGAGGGGAGGAGATTACACAAAATTCAGACCTAGGGTCTGTTTCCCACATACGTAAATAATATAATTATACATAATGTACCTTTAATTATGTATCTTTTTAAACATAACACTACAGTATACACACACACACACACAGAAACATCGCTTACAGGTGATCTATTTTTTTCTTTTTTTCAATTTGAAGAAGTGGCATATATGAACAGTACATCACATGACAGATAGACTCAATGGGTGACTAAAAGCCAGTGAATGCAGCACTGTATTAACTATGCCATCAAAACTCTCAATATTCTACCCTGGTTGAATGAACTTTTCAGAATATTTCTGTTTAATAACAATAGTTACTTCCACTGATGTCTTACACATTGCTCTGCATGAACTTCTGTTATGACTCTTGAAATGAAAGAAAAACTTAACAACTTAAAACTACAATGTATAAACATAAGAACCTGCTTGATTTCCGCCACCCTGCTGTTCACTCTAATTCAGGAAATCGGAAGGTGTTAAGAAATCCTGTTCACTGAGCCAAATGCCCACTTTCACATCAAGAAAAGAGAGGGTGGCTTATGAATTAGCATACTTATTCATACATCATTTTCTCAGACGCTAGCTTCGAATAGATGTCTTGCTGCACAGCATGCTATGTTTGAATAAGAAGTACTTTAGAGTGTACCTGGACAAATTCCAGTGAATGCAGCTCATCATTTAGTTATTTAGTTTATTTAAGCTTAACTACTTCACAAAGAAGCCCTAACATGAAAAGAACAGTGTTCTGATTTCTCTTAATTTACATCTGCATGTGGCTTTCAACAACAAAATATTACATTCTGACATTCTTACTGTCATCATTTCTACTTAGAGAAATTTGGTAATATTGATATTAATGCCACAAACTTTCTACTGGTTTAAGATCATGGATCACCGGTCTTATCTGGTTTTTCATTTTGTTTTACTAAACTATTTGCAGCTTCAAACAGGCAGAAACGTATCTGAACATTCTATTGCTTCTAACAGCCAAGCCATAGTTCTGCAAATGTTTTATTTGTAGTTAAATATGAATAAATAATGAATGCCCGAGAGGATTAAAGTGATTTGCGTTTAATTGTAATTTTTTTGATATTTCTTAAAGTCAGAAATAGTCTTTCCAGAAGAGACCCAGGGCTGAGAAGAAGAAAAAAAAAAAAAAAAAAAAAGGCAACACTTGACTTAAGATATTGATATTCTAGGAGTACAAAGTTAGTGTTGTTTTGACAGGGAATAATTCTCAGTTTTCTAGAATACTAAATATAGATAACAACTTATACACACACACACACAGAGTTTTCTTTTTCATCTCCAGTGATTATGGCAAACTCTTCATGCAACAAATAAATTTCTATATTTTAAAATCCATGTATGCTGCCTAACTCTGTAACTAACTCTGTATTTTAAATCTATGTATACGAACTCTGAGATGGATAGCATGTATACTATCCTCGAAGATGTGAGAAATTTTTACTGGGTCTAAGAAGCCTGTTTAATTAGAATGCCTCCTTTGTGGAGTGAGATTGGGAGATTCCAAGATTCTATTGCAAGGACCACCATTAGGTAAATCACCTTTCTGATGTACATTGCTACTTCATACCTTTCTGTTTATACAAATACCTGTTTCCCGCAATCATCTTTTCACTTTCTCTTGTCTTCACTGACTCTTGAAATATATTCTTGTGTCTGCTCCATTACTCTGAGCAGCAACGGAAAGTCATTCTTCAAATACCATTCAGTAAGAGATCTGCTTAACCTGGATTGACTTTAAAAGTTGATCTAAATTTCTGTCAGAAAAGATGGTGTAGACCTGTTTCTCTCTGATCCCCTTACTAGTCACAACTATAAACCTGTGAAATAACTTAAGAGACAACTAGTAAAGAATTATGAATGCTATAAGAATCTAATTGGTAGAGATGGATCTGGAAGACTGGAGAAGACAAGGTGGTTAGAGTTACTAGGCATAATTCTGGAGAGAAGAGAACTTTATATTCAGGGGACCGGGGATATTTTCTGAGGGTCTACCTTAAGTAGTCAGTGGAGTACTACTTAGCACATGCACATGTTACTGATCATTGACTACTAATCAGGGGCATTAGTTAGAATACTATAACAAGTAGTCAGTGGAGTACTACTTAGCACATGCACATGTTACTGAGCACATGCACATGTTACTGATCATTGACTACTAATCAGGGGCATTAGTTAGAATACTATAAAAAGTGTTGTTTAGCTGTAAGGAAAAAAATATAAGCCTAGATTAACCACAACTCTAATTTTACCCAACAAAATTTTGAAAGGACACATGAAAGAATAAATTTTTTTCTAAATAACTAAAATATATGCCAGAAAAAAATAAAAAAATATGAAAATATCCAGAATTTCCATGATGAAATTTACAAGGTCTAGTATTCAATCAAAAACTAACCAGGCATGCAATGAAGTGGGAAAACACAACCTATACTGAAGAAACAAAAGAATCAGTCAATCAAAGCTTTGTTACAAATAGGATAGATGATCACATGAATATTAAAACAGTAATTATCACTATGTCTTAGTCTTCTTTGGCTGCCGTTACAAAATACGATAGACTGGGTGACTTACACAACAGAAATGTATTTTTTCACTTTTCTGGAGGCTGATAGTCTGAGACCAGCATGCCATATTGTTGTGTTCTGAGGAGGGCTCTCTTCCTGGTTTGCAGATGGCTGCTTATTTTCTGTTTCTTCATATGGCCTTTCATTATGTGCATAAAGTGAGAAAGAGCTCTGGTCTCTCTTCCTTTCTTATAAGGGCATTAATCCTATGGCATCAGGACCCTACCTTGAGGATCTCATTTAACCTTAATTACTTCCATAAAGGTTGTAACTCCAAATACAGTCACACTAAGGGTAAGGACTTTAACATATGAATTTTGGAGGGATACATTTCAGTCCGTAGCAGAGTGTCTTTTATATGTCTAAGGAGCTATGGGAAAGACTTAACCTTTATATTAAAACATGAAAGATATAGAAGACCCAAATTAAACTTCTAGAGATAAAAAATAATGATTGAGATAAATGTACTCAACAGGATTGATATCAGATTGGGTTGCAGAAGAAAAATTTAGCAACTTGAAAACATCAAAATAAAAACTCCCTGAAATTAAACAGAGAAAGAAAAAAGGGTATAAAATATTAATAATATATAAATATAATATATAAATGTAGTCCCCAAAAGGAGGAGGAAGTCCAAAACTATTTGTTTTAAATATGGCTGTAGTTGTTCCAATATGATAAAAACTATAAATCCATAGATCTAAGAAGGTCAAAAAAAAAACAACCCTGAAATATAAGAAACATAAGAAAACTACCATAAAGCACATTCCAATCAAACTGTACAAAACCAATGGCTCAAAAAGAAAATCTTTAAACAGAGAAGAAGCATATTAATTACACAGGAATACATATAAGAATAACAGCATATTTCTCATAGAAAACAATGCAAGTTAATAGAAAGCAGATCAACATCTTTAAAGTACTCTGGGGACAAAAAAAAAAAAAAAAATTCAGACACACAGGCTGAAAGAATTTGTGACCAGAAGACCCACACTATGAGAAATTCTACCTGAAAGACTTCAATGAAAAGGAAATGGCATCCGGTCAAACTAGATCTATGCAAAATCATAAAGAGGATTATAATCAGTAACTACATAGGTAAACATAAGATGTTTTTATTTTACTGTATTTTTTATTGACACACAGTTGATTGTACATATCTGTTGGGTATAGGGTTGAATATCAACACCTTTGTGCAATATGTGATGCTCAGATCAGGATAATCAATGTATTCATCATTATAAAATGTAATCATTTTTCATTGCCCTTTACAAATTATTCCCTTACACTCCTCTCCTTCCACCTTTCCCAACTCTAGTGACCATAGATCTTTTCTCTCCTTCTGAAAGTTCAACATGTTATTGTGGTTGTTTGTTTGTTTCTTTCTTTCTTTGCTCCTGCTTATGAGTGAGGACACATGGTGTTTCTCTTTGTGTGACTGGCTTATTTTACTTAACATAGTTTTCTCTAAGTTCATTCATGTTGCTGCAAATGGCAGTATTTCATTTTTTTTTTCTTTTTAATAGCAGAGTAGTATTCCATTGTGTGTGTGCGTATATATGTATGTATATATATATCACATTTTCCTTATTCAGTCATCTGACAATGAACATTTAGGTTGGTTCCAACTCTTTCCTATTACAAATAGAACTGTGAAAAACACAGGAGTGCAGATATACCTTTGACATAATGATTTCCATTCCTTTGGGTACATACACAGCAGTGGAATTGCTGGATCATATGACAGTTGTATTTGTAGTTGTTTAAGGAAACTCCATACTGTTTTCCATAATGACTGCACCAATTTTCAGTCCCACCGACAGTGTAGGAAGATTGCCCTTGCTATGCATCCTTACCAGCAATTGTTATTCTCTTTTTGACAATAGTCTAACTGAGGTGAGATGATATCTCAATGTGATTTTTATTTGCATTAACTTGACTTTGAATGGTGTTGAGCAGTTTTCCATGTATCTGTTACATGTATTTGTATATCTTCCTTTAAGAAATGCCTTTTCAGCTCCTTGCCCATTTTTAAATTGGCTTATTTCTTTTGTCCTGTTGTTTGAGACCCTTGTACATTCTGAATATTAATCCTTTGTCAGATACATAGTTTGCAAATATTTTTTCCCATGTTGTGGGCTGTGTTTTCACTCTGTTAATTGTTTCTTTTGCTGTTCAGAAGCTTTTCAGTTTGATGTAATCCCATTTGTTTATGTTTCCTTTTGTTGCCTGTACTTTTCGCATCATATTCATAAAGTCTTTGCTCAGTCCTACATCCGGAAATATTTCCTATATGTTTTCCATTAGGAGCTTTATAGTTTCAGGTCTTATATTTAAGTATTGAATCCCTTTTGAGACGATTTTGTTATATGGCAAGAGGTAAGAGTCTAGTTTCATTCTTCTACAAATGGAGATCTACTTTTCCCAGCACCATCTATTGAAGAGGCAGCCTTTTCCCCAATGTATGTTCTTGGTGCTTTTGCTGAAGACCATTTGGCTATAGGTTTCTGGGTTGGTTTATGGGTTCTCTATTCTGTTCCATTGGTCTGAGTGTCAGTTTTAATTTCAATACAGTGCAGTTTTGGCTATTACAGCTTTGTTGTATAGTTTGATGTCAGGTAGTGTTATGCCTCCAGCTTTATTATTATTATTGTTGTTGTTGTTGTTGTTGTTGTTGTTGTTGTTGTTGTTTTTCTTAGAATTGTTTTGGCTATTCAGGGTCTTTTGTTCTTCAGTATGAATGTTAAGATTGTTTTTCCTACTTCTGTGAAAAATGTCATGGGTATTTTGATAGGGATTGCATAGAATCTGTAGATCACTTTGGGTAGTATAGACATTTTCACAATATTAATTTTTCCAATTCAAGAGCATGGAATATCTTTCCATCTTTTGGTGACCTCTTTAATTTTTTTCAGCAGTATTTTGTAGTTCTCATTGCAGGGATCTTTCACATCCTTAGTTAAACTGATTACTAGGTGTTTTATTTTGTTGGTGACTATTGTAAATGGGCCAGCTTTGCTTTCATTTTCTGCTAGTTTGTTGTTGGAATTTAAAAACACTACTGATTTTTGTGTGTTGATTTTGTATCCTGCAACTTCACTGAATTCATTTATCAACTGTCAGAGTTTTCTGTAGAGCCTTTAGGTTTTTCTATATATAGGATCATGTCATCTTCAAATAAGGGACAATTTGACTTTGTCTTTTCCAATCTGGATGCCCTTTATTTCTTTCTTTTGCCTAATTACTTTGGCTAGTACTTCCAATACTCTGTTAAATAGGACTGGTGAGAATGGGAATCCTTGCCTTCTTCCTGAGCTTATGGGAAAAGCATTCAACTTTTCTCCATTCAGGATGATATTGGTGGTGGGTTTGTCATATATGGCTTTTATTGTGTTGACATACTTTTCTTCTATAACTAATTATCTGGTAGTCTTTATCATGAAGGAATGTTAAATTTTGGGATGTTGAATTTTGGGTTGTTGTTATCTAAAAAAAAATTTTTTTGATGGCTGGCCATCTGAGGATATGAACCTGTGGTGTTGGTATTATAAGACCACACTCTAACCAACTGAGAAAACCAGCCAGCCCAGGATGCTGAATTTTGTCAAATGCTTTTTCTGCATCTATTGAGATAATCATATGTTTTTATCCTTGATTTTGTGGCTTTAGTGTATCATATTTACTGACTTATATGTGTTGAACCATCCTTGCATCTCTGGGATCAATCTCACTTGATTATGTTGTAAAATTTTTTTTGATGTATTGCTGTATTCTATTCACTAATACTTTATTGAATACTTTTGCATCTATGTTCATCAAAGATATTGGCCTGTAGTTTTCTTTTTTCAGTTTTGGAATCAGTCCTACACTGGCTTCATAGAAGGAATTGGGAGAATGGCCCCTGTTTCAATTTTTTTTGGAATAGTTTGAAATGAATAGGTATTAATTCTTCTTATAGGTTTGGTAGAAATTTTTGGTCTCTACTTCATTCAGTTCTACTCTGATCCTAATTATTTTTTTCCATCTTCTAATTTTGGAATTGGATTGTTCTTTTTCTAACCCTTTGAACTATAACATTAGGTTGATAATTTGAAGTCTTTCTTTTATTTTGAAGTAAGCATTTATTGCAATAAACTTCCCTCTTAGTATACTGGTTTTGCAGTATCTCAGAGCTTTTTGTATAATGTGTCTATTTTCATTAGTTTTGAGAACTTTTTTGATTCCGTGTTTAATTTCTTCTTGGACTCATAGGTCATTCAGGACCATATTTTTAAATTTTCATGTATTTTTATAATTTCCAGAGTTTCACTTGTAATTGATTTCTAGTTTTAATGCTTTGTGGTCTGAGAAGACACTTGCAATGATTTCACTTTTCCTAAATTTGTTGAAACTTGATTTATTATCTAAGGAGTGGTCTACTCTGGGGAATGTTTCATGTGCTGAAGACATGAAAGTATATATGTATGTAGTAGTTTGTTTCTGTTGCTTATAACAAATACCTGGAACTGGTAATATGTAAGACAGTTAAATCTATTGCATAAAGTTTCAGAGGCTGGGAAGTCCAAAGTCTCAGGAACACATCTGATGAGAATCTTCCTTGCTGGTGGCTTCAGTGACACAGGGTATCACATTGTAAAATGGTGGAAACAGGGAGAGACTCTCACATGTTCTTTTAAAGCACTAAAAAACACACCTATGACCACCATTTTTTATCTGTTTATTAGGACCTGGTCCTCAGAATCTAGTTACCTCTTCAAGGCCCCATCTTTCAATTACCATAATAGGACTTCTCACCTTCAGCTGTTACAAAGGAGATCAAGCTTTTGATAAATAAAACTTGGGGGACACAATTCAATCCCTATCACTGTAGTTGTTGGATGAAATGTTCTGTAAGATGTCTGACAAATACAGTTCGTCTAAACTGTAGTTTAAATCCTGTATTTCTGTGTTGATTTTTTGCCTAGATAATCTGTCCAATGTTGAAAGAGGATTGTTGAGATCTCCCACTATTATTGTACTGGAGTTTTTCTCTCTCTTTAGGTCTGGTAGTGTTTACTTTATATATCTGGTTGCCCTGGTGTTGGGTGCACATGCATTTATGACTGTTACATCTTCTTCCTGGATAGAGTCCTTTATCATTATATAGTGTCCTTCTTTCTCTTTTTACGGTTTTTAGTTTAAAGTCTATTTTATCTGATATAAGAATAGCTACTCTTACTTGTTTATGGTTTCCATTTGCACAGTATATCTTTTTCTATCCTTTCACTATTGGTCTGTGGGAGTCTTTAAAGTTGAGGTGAGTTTTTTCTAGGCAGCATGTAGTTTGGTCTAGCTGTTTAATCCAATCAGCCAGTCAATATCTTTTGAATGGGGAATTCAATCCATTTACCTTTAAGGTTGTTATTGAAAGGTATTATCTTACTCCTGGTATTTTATTGATTTTTGCTTGGTTGTTTTAAATACCTTTTGTTCCTGTCTTCCTCATTTATTGTTTGTCTTTGGTGTTCACTAGATTTTTGAGTTAGTAAGATAAAGTTTACTTCTCTTTCTCCTTTACATATCTGCTCTAGCAGTGGATTTTGTTCTTTCTCATGTATTTGTAGGGGTAGTTATTAGTTTGGGGGTTTAGATGTAGGACCTCCTTGAGGATTTATTGTAGCGCTCTTTGTGTATTGGTGAACTCCTACAGCATTTGTTTGTCTAGGAAATACACTAGCTCTCCTTCATTTCTTAAGGATAGTCTTGATGAGTTTAGCATTCTTGGCTGGCAGATGCTTTCATTCAAGTACTTGGAATATATGATTCCTTTCTCTTTTGTCCTGCAGGGTTTCTTCTGGGAGATCAGCTGTTATTCTGCTGGAGACCTTATTAAATGTGACTAGATACTTTTTTTCTTATTGTTTTCAGGATTCTCTCTTTGTCTTTGACTTTTGCCATTTTGAATGTAATGTGTCTTGGAGAGGACCGTTTTGGGGTTGAATCTGTTTGGAGGTGTTTGAGCTTCTTGGATCTTAAAGTCCCTGACTTTCCCAATACCTTGGAAATTTTCCAGTATTATTTCATTGACTAGGTTTTCAATGTCTTTTCTTTCCTCTTCTCCTTCTGAAATGCCCATGATTCAGATGTGTTTGAGTGTAAGGTTGTCTAATAGCTCTTGTAGATTTTCTTCATTTTGTTATTTATTTATTTGTTTGTTTGTTTGTTTGTTTGTTTTGTCCACCTGACTTATTTCAAACACGTTTCCCGGAGATCTGAAATGTTTTCTTCTGCTTGCTGTAGTTTTCTGCTTAGGTTCTCAGTTGTGTTTTTGATTTAATGGAATGAATCCTTTGGTTCCAGAAGTTCTGTTGCATACTTTTTTATGGTATCTATCTCTTTGAAAATTTCCTCCTTCATGTCCTGTTTACTTGTTCTCATTTTCTTGTGTCATCTAATTGAGTCCTCTTGTGTCTCACTGAGTTTTCTTACGATTCTTGCTCAGAGTTCTTTTTTAGTCATATCAAGAGTTTCCTGTTGTGTGGGGTCTAGTGCTTGAGAATTATTGTATTCCCTTGGTTGTGTCATCTTTTCTTGGTTTTTTTGTGTGTTTGCATGTTTGTATTGTATTACTAGTATCCCTATGTTATTATCTAGTTTTTGGTGGAGCAGTTGCTTCTATTATTATGGAGTGGCTTCTGAAGAGAGAGACTCCTTCCTCTGGTTGTGTTTTACATTGTCTAGTGAGTAGGGTGTTTTAGTACTGGTTCTGGGTGGATACAGTAGTATAGTCTCTGTGTGGTTACTTTAGCTATTTTAAATTTCAGTGTTATGTGTAAGTGTCTTTGTGGTATAGGCACTGGGACATTTTGTGTTTCCTTACTGAGATTAGTGACACTGTGTTGAGTTGTCAAGGATGTAGGTGATATCTTGAGATCTTGGGAAAAGTGCCTGGGTATGCTGTTCCCCTATGGCAGAGACTCTGGCTGTGATCCTGGGCAGGCTTTTTGTCACCCTGGCTAGCATCCAATGACCCTGATAGGCATGCTGAGGTATACTGGACCTCCTCAGTTTTTAAAGGGTGACCTCTATGGGGTTTATCTTTCTGCTTTCTTATAGGAAGAGCTCCTCCTGGGTCTTTGCTTCCTCTGGTTGGGGGATTGGCTGTTGGTGGCTGGGAATTTTCTTCCTTACTTTACTTGGCTATCCTGGGTTTCTTCCCTCTGTTGGGGCTCTGAGTGTGTCTCTCCCAAGGTCAGTGCAGTCAAATGGTTTGCATACATAGCTTGCCTCTACCACAGGTTCACCTCCACAGGGGCAGCATAATTCTCCCTGTGGGTTGGGCCACTTGGTCACAGATCTGCACTCACTAACCTCTTTCTAGGGGCTCCACTGGTGACTCTCCTTGTGTCAATACAGTTGAATGGT
>NW_007734080.1:9429-10731 GCF_000696425.1 Galeopterus variegatus | reverse complement strand
GTGTGTGTGTGTGTGTGTGTGTAATGAAATACTACTCAGAAATGAAAAGGAATGAACCACTAAAACATGCAAGAAGTTTGATAAATCTTAAAATAATTATGGTTGGTGAAAGAAACTAAAGAAAGAGGTATATTCTGCAAGATTTTATTTAAATAATATATATATTTTTTTCTTTAGCAGATGATTTATTTCAAAAGTTTTGACTGTGTTAAATAATAGTTTTGAAAGTTAAACCATTCTAAAGCAGGTCAGTATATTCCTGGATTGAGGAGACGCAGGGAAATATATGAGGGAAGGATTATAAAGAAGGATATGAAAACTTTGGGGGTGATGTATATGTTCATTATCATGACCATGATGATGGTTTCACAGATGTATTCTTATCTCAAAATGTATTGAATTGTGCAATTTAATCGTGTGATATTTATTCCGTTATTTGTCAATAAACATGCTTAGAGGACAAACCTAATTTTATTTTCAGCAAAGGGAGATTTTTTATTTGTATTATTGAATTGGAAAAAATTATAACATCACTTAGATTAATGTCTCATATGTGCATGGTTGTAATTATTGTAAAAACATCTGTTCATTGCCATTCTTAAACCCATCTGATTGGTCTAGAAGCAGAATACATTATATAAGTATATTTAATTTATTTGTCAAAAGATATCTGCAAAGATAACATACCATCAAAACACAGGAGCAGAGATGAGTATTATTACCTTTTTAGGGACTAATGTAAAACAAATAAATATGACTTTTATTAATCAATGCCATCTCATTCAAGGTCTATGACATTAGGTTTATTTATTTATTTTTCAATCAAATTAAGTCATTTTTTCTTTAGTTCCGAACCTAATTTTTTCCATGATTTTAACTGAGAAGTCAATACACTTCAAAATTAAATAGGACTGTCTATTAGATTAAAATTTGTAACCTAATAATGTTTAAAAAATTTACATTCACCAATTCACCATAATTTGTTATAGAATTTTAGTATAAATTAATCAAGCAAATCATCAAATATACTGAAGAGAAATCATTCCATTAGAAATATTACTGGAACTACAATTTGATGAAAACCAAATATTAATGACAATAAGATATTAAAATATCTAAGAAATGCCCATAAAGTCTATATCATTTACAAATGTATGCACATAGATACTTTGAAATAAAATTTCATAAAAGTTCCAAATTCTGTTAAAAAATAGACATATTAATATTAAGCTAAAGTCACTATATTTCAATATAAAATTTAATATTCTTAAATAAATTTTACCTAAATAAAAAGATCAAAAA
>NW_007734080.1:6051-7673 GCF_000696425.1 Galeopterus variegatus | reverse complement strand
ACCTTTTCCAGCTTCTGACAGCCCCAGGCATTCCTTGGCTAGTGGCAGGGAGCATAGCTCCAACTTTGCCTCCTTTTCACATGGTCTCTTTTCCTCGTCTTATAAGGAAATCAGTCATATTGAATTAATGACCACACTACTCCAGTATGACTTCATCTCTACTAATGACATCTGAAAGTATCTGGAAATTTCCAAATAAGGTCATATTCTGAAGTACTAGGGGTTAGGACTTCAACATATTCTTTTGGAGAACAAAATCCCACCCCAAACACCTCCCACTAGCCAAGAGGCATGAGTCCAATGACTACGAATTTTTGCTTCCCACTTGGTGACCTTGAGCTTGGTGGATTGTGTATACCTTATGCCTCAAGAAGGAACCTACTTAAACCTCTCAATAGTTCTATGAGATAGGCTCCTCTTTTCTTAATTTAATGTGGGGAGAACAGAGGCACAGAAGACTTCAGTAAATTGTACAAGGTCACACAGTTAGGAAGTGGTAGGGTCAGGATTCTAACCAAAATAGTTGCTTTATTAATGAATTTTCAGTCCAGAAAGTAATAACTCTTAGAACTCAGAATATTTATATAATCGTGCTGGTTAAAAGTACACCAAAACTGGATTCACTCACACTTTTACTCAGTTTGCTACTCACAGATTGTTATAGAAAGAAAATGCAACATGATCTGGACTGAAATAACGATAGATATTGTTATAGCATGTCCCAGGAATAGTTTTCTGTGTTGCACGCACACNTAGTATTTCATTCTTTTTTATAGCAGAGTAGTATTCCACTGAATAGTTATACCACATTTTTTGTATCCACTCATCTGATGATGGACATTTGGGCTGATTCCAACTCTACCCAAGACTTTTGAAATATTCAATAAACAGCCAAATATAAAGAAAAAGAACTACAAAAAAATGAAGTTAAAAATTAAACAAAACATGAAATAATACACCATTATGAATGAGAAAGACCATAAATATATGTTATAGAAATATGATATAGATATTCATAACAGATATGTGATACAGTTATATGTGATAGGTATGTGATATATGTATATATAATTATTATTTTAATAAAAGAGAGCACTATCTAACATTCTGTGATAATACATTTTAATGTCTCTCCTAATTGTTTGCTATTCTGGGAAAGTATAACATGTTTTGGGAAGATGAAGTAATCTTAAGTAGACTAATGGAAGACTAGCATGTTGGCCCTGTAATCATGGTAAAAGATTGTGCTCTACACTTGAGATATAATTAAGAGCTTATATGGCTACTGCATTGCTGTAAGATAATAGAAAGAACATAAAATCATTAGCAATTAGCTGGTGAACTCATTAATTTGCCAGGTCTGCTGTAACAGAATATCCAAACTGATGGTATAAATGAACAGGAATGCATTGTCTCATAGTTCTGGAAGCACAAGTCCAAAATCAAAATGTTGGCAGAGCCAAGTTCCCTCCAATTCCTCTAGGAGAGGATCCTTCTTTACCTTTCCCAGCTTCTGACAGCCCCAGGCATTCTTGGCTAGTGGCAGGGAGCATAGCTCCAGCTTTGCCTCCTTTTCACATGGTCTCTTTTCCTCGTCTTATAAGGAAATCAGTCATATTGAA
>NW_007734080.1:0-4327 GCF_000696425.1 Galeopterus variegatus | reverse complement strand
ATTTCTTTTTTCAGTGTGAATTTTAAGGCTCTGTTGGGCACGAATTTGTATACACACATACATGTACCCCACACACTTTATAGCTCTGATCTGGTAACCAAAATGACACTCCTTTGGAAACTACATCCCTTCTTTAATCATACTGTGACAGGTTAATGCCTCTGTTCCACTACTGCTGCTGTGCCAGGATGATGGATGATCTAATGTGCAAGCGTCCAACTGAAAAAAGCCACTGAGCCTTGGTGTGAATTTAGGTGTTGATGAAAGATGAGCTTTTGCTTAAAAGAACATATGTTGTTCATGAAACCTCCAGAGAAACTATTAAAAATGCAGTATTCATTTTTAAGAGAGGTTTAATTACGGGTTAGACAGCATACAGCAATATTCCTATAATCTTTCTGTTGCAGTATTGCTATGAATGATCAAAGTGTGAAATATTCTATGTATGATTTTAGAAAACTGGAAGTTAGCTGAAATAACAGCCTCATTAATGTGTCACCAGAAAAACTCTACTGGGAGGCCTGGTGTAGTGTGAAGGGTATGGTTTCATATTTCTGTTTGATATTTAAGAAAGCCAAAATACCATTTTGGACACCTAACATTTTTTGGAATAAAAAGACCATGTAAATAGACAGTAATGAAGAACAGTGGAATATTTTAACTTCGTATCTCTACCTTCAAGTAAAAGGTCAGTTGAGCCTTATAGATAGGATTTTGCTGGTGGTAGCTATAGGATTAGCTATTGTCGTAAAAAGAATGCCAGTCTACTGGAATAAAATGTAGCAGATCTAGACAAGATAAAACTGGCCAAGAAATAATAATTCTTTCGGGGCTGCTTTGTGGGATACTAGGCTCCATTGAAATGTGAGTCCATGCAGTCCACTTAGTAGAAATTGGAGGAGTTATTTAACTTTAAGGAAACAACCTAAGAATTCATGGAGAATTAACAAAAAACACAAGAAAACCTATATTTCTTTGCCTCTAAACCATGATTAGTTTTAAGATACACTCTTAATTTAAACATAAATTGCAAGGAAAATTAATGCATCATATTTATACATATTGTTTTATAATTAATAATGACCTACATTTATCCCTGNTAACAAAAAACACAAGAAAACCTATATTTCTTTGCCTCTAAACCATGATTAGTTTTAAGATACACTCTTAATTTAAACATAAATTGCAAGGAAAATTAATGCATCATATTTATACATATTGTTTTATAATTAATAATGACCTACATTTATCCCTGTAATATCATATTTCTATCTCTTTTAGTGTCTTATTCAACATTTGAATGTAATCATTCTGTAAATTTAGACAATAAAGATGCTTTTATATTACCAGTGGAAACAAACTTGTGTGCAGTATCACACTATCATGTTGCTTTGATCTCCCATGCTTGTGATCTTGACTTCTAACATCGTCAGAATTGACAGAATAATTTAAAGATATTGAACACTCTTGAAGTTTTATTTGCATTTCATATTTGAAATGCACTTGACTCATTTTTTTCTCTCTTATGTTACATATGTGAATCTGGTAGGATCGCTGTGTATTATGTTGTAGTATACTGTATTAATGGAAAGACTATATTCAAGGTAGTGCTAAAAGTGGAATCCTTAATGGACATAAATATGAAGAAAACCTATTGATATATCCTTGAGGTTCTCAGCTTAGTTATTGTTTTGGTGGTGATATTTCACATTAAATTTTGAATCAGCTACATATTTTAGATTTGAAATACTTTCAGTCTAGCTGACATCCTTTCATCAGAATGTTGAATTGCCCAGGAGGTTAACCTAATTTTAATTGTTTGCTTTAATTCAGACAGAAAAGTTGACTGCTATATTTAATTGTGTCATTCTGGACTGACTGAAGGTCTGCTATTACTCATCCTGAAATATCTTTTCTATTCAAAGCTTGATGAGTGATTCCCCTACAAATTCACTTGTTTGTGGCTTTAAAGGTTTTCAATGTTAATATTTCTTGCAATGTTAAGACAGGAATCTTATATAAGTCATTTGTATTGTCTGATATTCATGTAGAGCTCTTGAATTGACAATATGGTCGGACAAGAAAAACAGAAGGACAAGACCTAAACCACAAACCAAGTTGCTTAGAGGTAGAGCAGATATCACGTATGTACAGGGAATGGGAAGTAAATGAGAAACTGGAGACTTGTAAAACAACAACAACAACAAAACTTTTGTTTAATGGTTTTGCTCAGGGCTGACCCAGTTTAGATTCTATAAAGCAGACAAATAAGAACACCCAAAACAGACTCACAGATCCTGAAGCAGAGAAAACAAAAGTAAAATTTCATTTTTTTTTTTTTTTGGCCTTATGGAGATTGACTAGAATATCCTTAGCTCCTCTTTTATAAAAGATAGAGAGTGGGTTTTAAAATGAGTTTTGAATTCCATTTTTGCCACATTTTCTTTGTGACCGTGGATGAGAAACTTAAGCCTTGGTTTTCTTTTCTATTAAGTGGTAAGAATAATAATACCTGTACAATAGAGTTGTCTTGTGGGTTTAATGATAGAATTGGTATATATATATTTTGTTTGTTTAGATCCATTGATTTAGCGCAATTTTTTATTGAAACATTAATTATACATATTTACGAGGTAAGAGTTGAATATCAATACATATATGCAATGTGTCATGATTAAGTCAGGGTAATTAGCATATTCATTGTTACAAAACTTAATCATTTATTCATAATGCAGACATTTGATCTCCTCTCTTTTAGCCATTTGATAACATACAATAAATTAATATTAATTATATTTGTCTGTCTCAACTGTACACCTATAGAACAGAATGTATTTAAAAACCTAGAATGGCACCTTGCAGAGAACAAACATGGAAGTTTGTTTTGATGTTCATATATTTCATACTTCATAGTTATATTTTTAAAAATTTAACTTTTTTTTCTTAGATTAAAGAAAGCATTTCTATGTATGTATCAGTCAGGGTCTAGTCAGAAAAGAGAAATCATACCAGTGATTTGAAATGAAATAAATTTAACATGAAGAATTATAAACTAGTACACGTGGTAAGTTAACCACCCAAAGGTGTAAAAGAGTACTCTAAGGTATACAGAAATAGCAAGTGCAGAAATCAGGCCCAGAAGAAGTGAACAAAGACAGAAACAAGAATGTAGAAAAGGAATTTCCCACCAAGGCTGAGATCAGACTTCACTAGAGTGGGCATGGTTCCACAGAAATAGGCAGAGTGTTATTAGCATAGAAATTTGTCCAAGGCCTGGGTCATGGCCAGTCAGCAGGAATGTCTCAGCAGGTAACTGAAAACTCATGGGAGGTGGTAAGCAGGCCAAACCATTGGCAGCTGTGCCAAAGAAAGAAAAACACACTGATAACAGGAAGTGAAGCCCCCTTCCCCTGCAATAGCCTTACACTGTCCCTCTATTACCCTCTATTGACAAAGCCTAACACTGGACCAGCTGGCAAAGAATATATATAATATAAAAGTAAATATAATTAAGTGAATACTAGATGTGTACGTACTAACATAGCTTTTTAGTACAGTTCTAGTTTATCACAAGGTGACTTTTATTTTTCATTTTTCTTCTGTTCTACCTCTGGATTCCTATAGTGAGCTTTCTGCTCATGGATGCTAAAAACCCTTGTAAAGTTGCCTGGCTGTTCTTGTGGATAATGATATAGAACCAGATTCTCTGGATTTCTATTAATGTTTCATTGAGCTGAGTTACTAACACTGGTGTTACTGACAATGAGTTAATGTTTATATACAAACTCTTCCCTAATCAAGTGGGAAGAATCATAGTCCACACTTGCTTTATAATCTATGGTACATATCTTAAAACAGAAAAGTTGCATGCTCATCCCTACATCTCCTGTAGACTAATATATATTTATAGATTATTTTCCCAGCTATGACACAAGAACCCTGGGGTCAGGCCAGACAGCCATCAGAGTGACGGAATTGTCTGGGCATGTACATTCATTACAAGTCTAATGACTGGAGTTTAGTTTACAGTTAAATTTCATTTTTTTTTTCAACTCTTTTATGCCTTGCAGTAAGTACTAAGCTAGAAATCATTTTCTTCCTCATTAGTATAGACTCTTAGATAGTCTACCCTAATAAGTTCTTGAGATGCCTTGTAAACTTATCTCAGTCCTATAGAGAACATAGCTTTGTTTCAAGCTGGATTCACAGTAGCATTAAGTAACTGCACACTTACTATGCACCAAGAACCAAATTTGCAAAGATATGTCATTATTTTTTGCCTTCTTTCTAAGGTCTTACATTCTAATAAGAAGTCATAAATAAATAC
>NW_007734079.1:96545-99557 GCF_000696425.1 Galeopterus variegatus | reverse complement strand
CCAAGATCATTCAGAGACAATATGGCCCGGTCCACACTTTGGTTTAGAACTTCTAGCCTCCAAAAAATATGACTGAGTAAGTTTCTGCTGTTTTCAGCCATCTTAGTTTGTAGTTTTTGATAATTTTTACAGTAATCTTAGAAAACTAATACAGACACCATAAAGTGTGACAACATGTACAAAGGAGTCTCAAAAGGAGAAGATAGAAAGGAACAGAGAATATTTGTTGAAATAATGGCTAAAAACTCCCAAATTTGATGAAAACATTAATCTACATGTTCAAGAAACTCAATGAACTCCAAGGATAAACTCAAGGACATCCACACCTAGATATGTCATAATCAAATCATTCGAAGAAAAAGACAAAGAAAGAATCTTGAAAGCAGCAAGAATGGCATGACTTATCACAGACAAGATATTCTCAATAAGATTAATGGCTGATCTCATCAGAATTCATGGAGGCCAAAAGGCGGTGAGTGGAATAGTATATTGAAAGTACTGAAAGAAGACTGTCAGCCAAGAACTTTATATCCAGCGCTATTGGCCTTCAAAAATGAAGGAGAAATTAAGACATTTCCAGATTNTATTCTGTAGATATAACTGTAATGTTCTTTGTTATGTGCATATTTATTTTAAGTTTAATTTATATAACATGCAATTTTTACACATTAAAATTTTTTAAATCATTAGATTTTTTCATGGATCACATAACATTGATATAATATTAATTATATTATTATAGTATTTCATCACATGGATGTATATCAATTACTGCTATTATTGATTATGTAAATTTTTAAAAAATTTTCTTATCACAAATAGCCCAGTAATGATAATCTTTGTTCATATATCTTATTATACATTTTGCCTTTACTAAAACAATTAATTACTAAGATAGAACTACTGGCTCAAGATTGTTGGAATTTTAATACTTTGCATGTATAATCATACTATTTATACTATAGGGGAAAAAGGTTTTTCTCAAACCTCTTAGGGCCCCTGTCTGGGTCTGCAAATTAAACTGACAAAAGCAGATTAACAAGAAAAAAGCATACAAATTTATTTATTATGAGTTTTATGTAACACAGGAGCTTTCAGAAACACAGAAAGAGAAATAACATAGGTCCTCACTCATAAGTAGGAGCTAAGGAAGGAAGGAAGGAAGAAAGAAAGACAACAATAAAACATTGAACTTTCAGAAGGAGAGAACAGACCTATAATCATTAGTGATGGGAAAGTAGGGGGGGGGAAGTTAGGGAGTAATTGAGTAAGGGACACAAAGAGTAATTACTTTTTGTAATGATGAACATGCTAATAATATTTGATTATTAGCATGTTTTGATCGTCATGTACTGTACACATACTGATAGTCAACTCTGTACCCTATAAATATGTATAATCAAAAATAAATTAATTAATTTTAAAAATGACCCAAAGAAACAAGGAAACCTGTATATTTTTATGCTTAGGTCTGATGAAGAGTAAACAGTCATGGAAAAGTATGATTAGACAAAAGGGGATGATCTAAAAGCAGTGACTGGGGGAAACTTAGCAAGCCCAGTTCTTTCAAATTATTCTCTGGCACCCTGTGTCTTCAGGGATAATGGCTGTATTAGTCTATCTCTGTGGCTTACAACAAAATACTTGGGACTGGGTACTTAGCAAAAAATGAGATTTATTGCTTACAGTTTCAAAGGCTGGGGAGTCCAAAGTCCAGGGAACATATACGGTGAAGGCCTTGGTGGTGACAGTAATGTAGGGGTCTCACATGGTGGAATGGCAGAGCAGAGAGAGAGAGACTGTCAAGTGCTCTCCTTTTAAAACCCCCAGAACCATGCCCCTGACCGTTATTATTAATCCATTCACTACAGCAAAGTCCTCAGAATTTAATCACTTCTTCAAAACCCCACTTTTCAACTACCATAATAGAATTTCCCACCCTTTTAACACTGTCACAGTGGGGACCAAGCCCCCAACACATTAAACTTTGGGAAGACACAATTCAATCCACTACAATGGCATTCCTTTCTGCAGAATAGAGGGTGTGCACCTCTCACATGGGAGTCTTATACTTGCTTCAGAGGAAGATCAGAGAATTCTTTCTAGGTATTTCTGGCTCAAGGAGAAGGGTAGGAGAAAATCAGAGAGACCTTTCTACTTCTGTGGTTTTCTCAAGTTCCTTCAGCTTAAAATACTCAGTATGCCAGGGTGCCATATTTTGGAGTAGTGTGCTTTGTGTACCATTTTTACTAACAGTTCCACTGTAAGTTCATGGAAAGGTCTTCCTGCCATTGCACAACATTATAACAAATAAAACTATTTAATAGTTGCAAATTTGGTAGAAATTGCATGTTTTCATTCCTAATGTGATTGAATATTTTACATATTATTTGGTAAATATTTCATTTACCTAATTGTGAAGTGTCTTATAATTTTCTATTCTTTTTATTGATTCAGAATTTTAATCCTTATGTCTTTCCAGTAATAAAATGATTAATTTGTTTTTCCATTTCCGAAAATACTATTGCATTTTGTTTAACTTTTCATATTTTATAGATGTTTTCTATGTCTATTTGCTTAAAAGTGAATTTTTCGATTTCTTTTAAAATATCCTTTCTAGAATTATTAATTTACATAAATTTTCTTAAGTTTATATTTATTAATTTATCAGCTTATTCAACGAATACTATTTATTACGTCAGGAAATGGGCTAGACACTGGAGATTAAAAAAAAAAAAGAAAAAACGTAACTTCCTAACATACAGAACATAATAACCTCAAGGACCTTAAGATCTATTAATGGAGAAAAAGAAAACAAAGAGAGAAAACTACGGAATAGTGTAAAAGGTATAACAAAATATGATATGTACAAATAGAGTAAAAATGGGAGTACACAAGAGGTAACACCTGGTCGAAATTGGGTAGAATAAGAGAACAGTCCTAAGAGGAGATAACCATTGCAAGAGTCCCGAAAGCTGAATAGAATTTAGCCTTGAATAAAAGAAAGGTCAG
>NW_007734079.1:94549-95728 GCF_000696425.1 Galeopterus variegatus | reverse complement strand
TAACCATTGCAAGAGTCCCGAAAGCTGAATAGAATTTAGCCTTGAATAAAAGAAAGGTCAGACCATGTGCAGCTGCAGCCAAAGTAGCTCAAGAGAACACTGCTCAATCTGTCAGAATTTGAGACTGGGGTTCCTGTAAAAAACAGAGGTATAAAACACTGCAGGAAATAAGGCCAGATTCTGAAGGGCATCCCTTACCAAATGATGGAGTTTGGACTTTTTCTTGAAGGCAATGGGAATATCACTCTGGCTTTAATATGGAAAGTGACAGCTTTAATGATGAATGGCAGCATCACCAGTTAGGAGGCTGTTAAAACTCAGGTCAAGCTCTATAAATGTATTATTAAACAGACTAAATCATTGAAGTCTCAGATTTCTCATTTAAAATGGGAATTAAAGCACCTATCATTAAGTTTTATTATAATGATTAAATGAGATGATCTCTTTAAAGAATTCAAATTAAAGTCAGGCATAAAGTAAATACTCAGTGAAAGAAATGAATATGGATAAGGTATTAGATATAAATCAAAATTTCAATGTTTGAAAAAAATATTAACTTGTCTACTCTACACATACTGTTTGGATTATTTTGTCATTTCTTAAAACGTATTTATAATTTAACACGTGGAAATTCCAGTCTAGAACCCTAATAGGCAAAGTCAACGCGGGACCACTTTAAGTCATTTTACTTGATCCTACCCACCAGCTCACCCCTCCTACTGGATCCCCACCTCATTGAATGGTGCTGATCCATCACAGAAGAACAACAGAGACGTCCTACAATCTTTCCTTTGGAATTTGCTTATTTTCACATTTTCATATGCAAGTCTATACCAGATCTTGTCCATTATAATTCTAATCTAATTTTTTAAAAATGTATTTATTTTCTGTTTAATAGTAAACTGTGACCCCCACTCCAACCTGGATGCTGGAAGTTTTTCTAAAATTTGAAAAGTAAAACTTTAGCAAAATGATTTTTAAGTGTGGACATTTCAATTAATATCACTGTTACTTGCTGGGTTCTTTCATTATAAAGTTTTGTGTTTATTCCGTATAGTATCTCTCCTTGTATTATTTTAATTTTGTTTCTCTATCTGTCCTCTCATTTTCTCCATGTTTCTCTCTCTCTCTCTTTCTCTTTTTTGGTAAATATCTTAATACTTTTTCTGGTTTTTCCTT
>NW_007734079.1:91944-94378 GCF_000696425.1 Galeopterus variegatus | reverse complement strand
CTTTTTCTGGTTTTTCCTTAAAAATTCTAAAATAATTTGTAACACTGACTTGCTTGCAAATAGTATCTTCTATGTCATGTACTGTGTATTGCATTGTACAGTACGTCTTTCACCAAAACTAATTGCTTGTGATCCAAGATCATGGAAAAAATGCATTAAACATCTTTCAATTAATATTATTTTTTCTTTAAGTTTTTTTTCTGTTTTAAGATGGAATTTGTTGCTTTGCTTTCTTAGCATGGTACACTTATTTTGAAGTGTTTTATTATTATTTTTTTTTTACATCTCAACTGATATTTTTATATTTTCAGATCTTTGGAGAAAGTGGTCTATTTTTGCACGTTATTAGGTTTGAAATTGAATTTTATATGAACTTATTCAAAATATTAATCCTCCAAAATAGAAGTGTCAACCACAGATTATCTACTTTTAACTTGTTATACCTAGATTTTCTTTCCCATAGGCGATAGAGAATCAGAAATTAAAAAGCTCATTCTGCAAAGGACATTACACAGGTTTCCTGAGTTGTTTTTTTTTTTTTTTTTGGTGGTGGGGCACCTTATGTAACTTAAAAGTCATTCCTAAATAATTCTTTAATTCTTGGGAATGACTTGTTTCCCCAGATTGTCTCATTTGCTACCTTGGCCTTCAGTTTTTGGTCAAACCAAAATAGCAATTTCACATGGAAAGCAGAAAAGTAGATACAAGGAAAGTAATTTCATGGTCAGAGAAACCTCTTTTATGCCAAGGTATTTGGTGGTTTGCTTGTTTTGCTTGTTGGGAGGAGTCTAACAGTAACTGTGGTATGTCCTTCATTAATATTATATTTTTGAATGTCTCAGTTTTTTTTAGTTTTTAAAATTTGGTTCACAAAGCTTATGAGAGTCATAAGATTTTGTTTAACAGCTTTATTGGGTTATATTTAACAAAGAATTCTATGCACATTTTTTAATTTTAAAATTTCATAAGTTTTGAAATATGTGTACACATGTGACATCATCACTAGATTCAAGATAATAACTCCCATCATTCCCCAAAATTTCCTCATTGCTTTGCATATTTGGAGTTTATGTACACAGGTTTGGGTCTGGCTTCTTTTACTCAACGTAATTATTTTGAAATTTTGTCACATTGTTTCATGTATCAATAGTTTTTTTTTCATTTTTATTGCTGTGTATAACATTGTATACATATAACACAATTTGCTTATCCATTCTCCTGTAGATAGGTAGACATTTTGGTTGCTTCCAAGTTTTGGCTATTGCAAGTAAAGTTGCTATGAACATGTATGTACAAGTTAGTGTATAAATATGCTTTTATTTGCTTGGATAAATATCTATGTGTGGTGATATATGTATTATATCATAATTGTACATTTAAATTTTTAAGAAAGTGCCCAACTGTTTCCAAAGTGGGTGTAGCATTTACATTCCCATCACACAGTACGAGAATCACTGTTTCTCTACATCCTTGCCAACACTTGAGATAGTCTTTTTAATATTAAACATTCTAATAGGTGTGTAGTGTAGCCCATTGCAGTTTTAGTATGCATTATACTAATTACTAATGATATTGAACATCTTTTTGTGAATTTGTTTACCATTTGTATATGATCTTTTCACAAATTGTTCAAATATTTTGCCCAACTTTTCCTTGAGTTATTTTCTTATTGAGTTTTGGGAATATCTTGTAAATTCTAGATACAAGTTCTGATATAATATATAATTTGCAAATATTTTCTTCCAATATTTCTTTCAAAGAGTAGCATTTTTAATTTTATTTAAGTCAAATTATCAAATTTTCTTTTATAGATCTTGCTTTTGATGACATTGGTAAGAGAAGGCCAAAAGGATTGTCCTCTATGGTTTCTTCTAGAAGATTTTTGAATTTTAGATTTTACATTTTAAACTGGTATCTGTATACAGTGAGGAATGTATCAACGTTCACATATGGATGTCCAATTGTGCAAGCACTATTTGCTGGAAAGACTGTCCTTTCTCCACCGAACTGCCTTCACACCTTTGTCAAGATGATCATCTGTCCTTATCAATGTGGGTCTACATCTAGAATCTGTATTTTGTTCTATTGATCTATTTGTCTAATTGTATGCCTATACCACATAGTCTTGATTACTTAAGTTTTATAATGAATCTTGAAATGAGATACTGTTAGTCTTCAACTTTGATCATTTTTAAAGTTGTTTTGCATATTGTAGGTCTTTTCCATGTCCACATGAATTTTGTAGTTTCTACAAAAAAAAAAAAAAAAGTCTGCAGGAATATTGAGTGGAATTATATTAAGTTTATAGATCAATTTAGGACGAATTTATATCTAATTTGCTCCCTCAGTATTACCTTATCAGAATCCCACATATAAAATAATTTCTAATTTGTCTTTTGATTTCTTTTTTGAGTCTTGGATATTTTAGAAGTGT
>NW_007734079.1:90151-91056 GCF_000696425.1 Galeopterus variegatus | reverse complement strand
GAATTATATTAAGTTTATAGATCAATTTAGGACGAATTTATATCTAATTTGCTCCCTCAGTGTTGCCTTATCAGAATCCCACATATATTGCTACATTGTTTTATTTTTAAAATAATTTCTAATTTGTCTTTTGATTTCTTTTTTGAGTCTTGGATATTTTAGAAGTGTGTTATTAAATTAAATATTTAGGAATTTTCTCAGAATTTTTCTGTTACTGATTTCTAATTTAATACTACTTTGGCCAGAGAATATACATTATATGATGTAAATCCTTTGACATTTATTGAGACTTGCTTTGTTCTCAGGTCCAGGATGTCAAATTTTCATGTGCAATAATGTGCATTATGTTATTGTTAGATGAAATGTTATAAAAATGCCAATTAGGTCAAGTTGTTGGATAATTTGGTTCAAGTCTTTCATGTCCTTACTGATATTGTGCCTACATATTCTATTGATGGTAATTGTAGATTTGATTATTTCTTCTTGTAGTGCTATCAGTTTTTGCTTCATGAATTTTGAATCTCTGCTATTAGGTGCATAACCAATTATACTTATGGTTAGCTACTCTTGATGAATTAACCTCATAACATTATTAACTCATCTTTTTATCCCTCGTAATATTCAATGTTCTGAAATCTGCTTTGTCTGATATTAATATAGCCACTCCAACTTTCTTTTTACTAGTTTTAACATGATATATAGTTTTCAATGCTTCTGTCTACCTGTATCTTTATATTTAAGGCACATTTCTAGTAAGCAGCATATAGTTAGTAGTTGGGTCTTAACTTATTTTGGCCTATGGTTTGTTTATTTGCCTACCTTTTTTTTTTTCCAATCTGAAAATTTGCCTTTTAATTGGAAACATTAAGTGGTTTATATTTAGTGTGATTTTTGATATGATTAGA
>NW_007734079.1:73316-88722 GCF_000696425.1 Galeopterus variegatus | reverse complement strand
TAGTTAATTTCATAAAAATGTGTATTTTCATATTATATAAGCTCTATGAGAATATTTACTGTATAAAGCACAATGTTACATAATACCTCTTGCCTTGAGAATATTTAACATACAATAAGCATCTATTTAATATTGATTGACATATATAAATATCCATTAGGTTAATGAGTGATATTATTCATATTAGCTTGTCATTAGATATTAGATATGGTTCACTGTAATACTGACTCAGCACGTAAGCAATAATTTCTAAGCATATGTTCATTTATTTCTTCTTTAGATACATGGTTCATCATTATTAGTGTTCTGTACTTAAACATCAATTAGAAAATTAACACTCTATTTTAAATATGTAAATGAAGTAACATTGTTTTTGTAACTTACCAATAAGTATGTTCATTGCTATTATAACATAAAATTGAAATTTTAACATTAGAAATAAAATAACAGTGTTTGCAGCAATGCAAACATCAATTGTAACATGTTGAACAGCTAGTATTTGTTACAAGTCTGTATAATTTAGACTTTTTTCTCCGTATGATTTTCCATGAAATTTCTAGTTTACTTCATACAAAATTCAGAAGCTCCCATTCTTCCTGGCAGTATTATTTGTGTTTTACTGAACACTGACTCTCGAAAAGATTTTGCATTGATTTTTAAATGATTTTACTCTCATAGAAGATACTTAATGGCTATGGCCTTGTGCTTTCATGGGAGACCTTTCACCACCTTATGTACCCTGTTATTCACTTAGATCTGAATCTGCTGTTTTTTTAATGTGTTCTAATCATAACCTTCAGACAATGTGAGCAAAAATGTTTGGTAATTAGGTCCCTCAACAGGAAGTGAGTTCCATGCTGAACTTCAAAATGACTACCCTCATAATTTTGTAAAGCTGGCTTGAAATAATACCTTAGTCGACACCACTTCGAACTATTCTTTATATTTTTAAGATTTGAATTTAGTTTGAAAATACTCCACATATTTTGAATCTCACTGTGCTAAAACATTCAATTTGAACAGTTGTGGGCTAAGGTCAATACTTTTATATTGTGATATTTCACACATATATGGAAAATGGTTGCATAGCACTATAACAACAATAATTATTCCTATGGGAAAACATAAAAAAAAAATAGTCATTATTGTCAATTTCTCCCATATGCTGGTAGAACATATTACTCATAGTTATCTGTATATAAACATAGCTGCAATTCAATAACTTTCCGACCTTCCTAAAAATATTCCTTATTTTTTTTTTAATATCAGAATGAGCAGTTAGATAGAAAAAACAAGATTTCATCAGATTTGTTTTTGCTTAGGACTTATTTGGGTAATTTTAGTAACACAGTTATTATGGCTTTTATGACAATGCACATGTATAACTTAGGTATCTTTTATCTTCCTGCAATTATGTAAATATGTATATATAAGTATGTATACTTTTGATACATGCAATAAATACCTCTCTTATTTTCTGCGAAGTATTTAGAAGATGGAAATATTCCTAATTATCATTCATCGAATAATTTGTAAACTAAATTTTTATCTACCCTTAGAAATTAAGTAGTTAGACATTTTCTACATTTGTCAAATACAGCTCTATAACATCACTACAGCTAGAATACATTTATTATTTAATTAAGAATTGTGATTTTACAAAGAACTAGGAATCTGTGGTCAATAAGCTAACCTTGATTCAACTATTTACAAGCTTTTTGAGTGAAGGCAGATAGCTTTCTCTTCATGTTTCAGTTTTAATAAAGCTGCCCATGTATGAGTAAGGATCAAATGTGAAGTCATCAGGATTTGTAAGTTGTTACTGAAATTTTATTACTAGTTGTTTTTCCCATTGTTCTTGGTAATATGTTGTGAATATAAAGTGTTACCCATATGCAAGTTTCTAAAATTAAAATTAGAAATAAAACCTCTCAAATTTTATGATTAAGTTATAAATGTAAATGAAGCTAGACAAAAAAGTGCTAATCGAAATCACACTGCGATATGCTCTAACCCCAGTTAGACAGACTGTTATCAAAAAGTCAGAGAACAACAAATGCTGGCGAGGATGTGTAGAAAGGGCAACCTTCCTACAGTGTTGGTGTAAATTAGTAAATTGACTGTAAATTTGTGTCGCCACTATGGAAAACAGTAGGAAGATTTCTGAAACAACTACAGATATAACTGCCATATGACCCAACAATACTATTGCTAGGTAAATACCCAAAGGAATGAAAATCATCATGTTGAAGGAATACCTGCACTCTCATGTTTTACTGCAGCTCAATTTACAATAGCCAAGAATTGGAATCAAACTAAATGTCCATTGACAGATGAATGGATAAGGAAAATGTCGTATACATACTCATTGAAATACTACTCTGCCATAAAAACAGAATGAAATTCTTCCATTCACAGCAACATGGATGAACTTGGAGAAAATGATGTTAAGTGAAATAGGCCAAGTACAGAGAAAAATACTGCATGTCCTAACTCATAAGTGGGGGCTAGAAAAAAGAAAGAAAAGAAAGAAAGAAAGATGAAAGAAAAAGAAAAAAGAATCAAAATAATACATTAAACTGAAAAAAAAGCACAGAACTGTGGTTATTAGAAGTGGAGAGGGGGAGAGGAAGGTGGTTGGAGAGAAACTAAAGGTCACAAAGATTGATTACATTTTGTAAACTTTTTTTTGTTAAAATCAGAATAATTTTGATTATCCTGATTTGATCACCACATATTGTACAAAGTATTGATATTTGATTCTGTACCCCACAAATACATAATCAGTAAAAAAAAAGTAAAAAAAGGTAGCACACTGTTACTATTTTAATTAAAATTCAAATTTATTTCCAACATTATTTGGCACTTTTGTTTTCATATTTGCAAGTAGTTCCAAAAAAGAAAGGCAAAGCTTGAAAAAAACATAGTTCTTATTCAAAGTCCTCTTTTGCTACAAGTTTACAACTTAAGTTTGCTTCCAATGTTGTTTTTTGTACTTTGTAATAGATATATTTCAAACCATAACACAATACTAGTGTATGCTTTTTTTTTTTTTTTTTCCTTTTTTTCTTTTTTCGTGTCCGGCAATGGATCGCAACCCTCAGTATCGCGCCCGTACCGGACCGGTACCGGCAACGGGATCGCAACCCTCGGCGTTGGACCCGCACCTCGCTCAGCCAGTGAGCGGGAACCGGTCTGTATGTGGGATCCGAAGCCTCGGCGGGAGCGCCGCTGCGCTCCCAAGCGGCACACTGTAGCAGTGCGCCACCGGGCTGGCCCTATTGTATGCTTTTTAATATTTATTTTAGTGTGTTTATCAAAATCATTTTTATTTATTCCAGTATAGTTAAAATTATCTGGAGAGAGCTTAGCTTCAAATTGTATAAACTATATGATGTGCATTTTGGCCATATTGAAATAAATGCATTTTTAATTTTAGAAAATAGATATTTATTTGGCCCCAAATTAGCCCTCTTTTATCCTGTGTATGAATCTGTTGATTATATGAACAGATCAGCTCTATTTTTCTTTGGGGTTGTTAGTCTTGCTTGCCTACTTAATTCCAAGGCAGTAACGTGGGGTTTGGTGTTTACTTTAAAAAGTACAATACCATTTCTTGACTATTTCCATAAAATTATGTGTAAATACCCTCCAGTTCTGTCCCTTTTGGAACTCATTTTATTTGAAGGCCTAGTCAAAATAACTTTAAAATTTTATTTCATGCTTTTAACATAACAATGATTACAATATAATATATTGGGGGAAATTTAGTCTGTTTAAGGAAATGCGCCTTTTATCAATTATAAAAAAATATTTTATATAAAGTTTATACCCGAGAATATATTTTTGTAAAGTTTGCCTGTGTAAAGAAAAAAAAAATACCCACCACAAAAGAACTCTGCAATAAACCATATAATAAAAGGTGCAATATAAATACTGTAGGAGAAATTTAAGAAGGTACTAAATATATATATATATGCTGCAACTTCAAGCCATGATATGTTTATAAATTGAGAAACAATAGTACCATGCACATAATTAGGAGTAGCTAATTATATGTCACTATCAGTCAGTTATGGATAAAAAAAATTAAAGAGTTAATGAAAATAAACAGAACTCATATAACTTCTTGAATTATTCAGAATTAACTGAGATGCAAACTGCCAAGTACTTTCCAGGGTGTGGATAATGCATCATGATCAATAAGTAAATGCTGTCCTTAACTTAAAACCAAATTTAAGAATGCATTATTAAAGAGGCATAAAATGGGTTGGCTCCATCATTTATGCAAACATGCATGTCTGATGAGATTCGCATTGTGACGAAAAATGCAACTTCTTAACTCCACAATTTTAGGCAATACAATGTGAGATGAGAAATATTGCATGTGGAGAATCCTTGCTATAAGAAAGAAAAAAACAATTATTGCTTAACTATTTGACTGAAAGATCAGAGATCCAGTAATTCATTATCTAATCTGGTTTCTTAATCTGCTTTCTTAACTTTTTCAAGACCATTCAGAAAACAAATGAACAAATAAATAATGAGCATTTCTTTCTATACTGTCTGAGTAGCTCAGATTGCAATAGCTAAATACCATAACTGGGTGGCTTAAACAACAAATTGTTTTTTCTCGGTTCTGGAGACTGGAATTTCCATGCTCAAGATGCCAGCAGATTCAGTCTGGTGAGAGCCTTCTTCCTGGTTCATAGAGGGCAGTTTTTTCACTGTGTCCTCACATGGCAGGGAGAGGAAAAAAGCTCTCTTGGAACTCTTATAAAGACACTAGTACCATTTGTAGAGCTAGGACTAGGTCTCAGAGACCCCTCGAGCCTGTTCACAAAACTTTCATACACAGGTAACATATGAGCTAGGTAACAGGAAAAAGGTCCTTGGAGCCGTAGGTGAAGAAAGAATAGTCTTTATTTCCAGTCACGAGCTCTGTGGACCAGCAGTTCAAAGTTGCTGCTTCACACACTCTAAAGAAGAACACACTATAAATAGCAACAAGCTAAAAGATACATGGGCACACATGCGCCCTTCCAGAACTGAGAGCAGAAACCTACAGGTGTTCAGAATCAGTCTTGTCTCTGCCAAAAACCCCATCCTAATACCCCTTGGCTTATATGTATGTCTAATTCAAAAGACTTAGTGGGATCAGCCACTTGTAAATCCTATACTTGCTGTATTGTCCTTGTTGCAGCTTGATAAGTCTATTCTACTTCCTC
Source organism: Galeopterus variegatus (assembly GCF_000696425.1). Lineage (NCBI taxonomy): Eukaryota > Metazoa > Chordata > Mammalia > Dermoptera > Cynocephalidae > Galeopterus > Galeopterus variegatus. Next base: position 83,494 of record NW_007734079.1, on the reverse strand, counting down.
AGTCCAATTCCAGAGGGCTGCTTTCTTTGTTAATGCATACAGTGGTCATGCCATTTGGGCTATATGGGGTACAAAAGCTTTCCAATACCCCAGAAGTCCCAAATATGTCTGTAGCTGAACTACAGTTCTTGGTCAAGGGTATGCCTGTAATAGCTTCTGGAATGACTCTCGTCTTACCTGACCAGGCCACTCCTAGGAATTTGGCTGACAGCCCAGGTCCTTGTACTTTGGCTGTGTTCTTGGCCCACCCACATTGTTCCAAATGACTTAGTAGCATTGGAGCTGCCTGGGTTAAATCTGCAAGAGAATCAGAGGTTAGTAACACATCATCAATGCAGTGAAACATTGTAACTGTGCTGGGCCTAGTCCACTTGGCTAAGTCCCCAGCTGCTAAACCATGACAGATGGTTGGGCTACACAGATAACCTTGGAGCAATGCTGGAAAGGTCCACTTCCTCCCATCGCAGGTGAAGGCAAACTGATCTTTGCTATCAGTTGAGACTAGAATAAAGAAAAAAGCATTTGCAAGGTCCAATACATAATGATAAGTTTCCAGCTGAGTCACCAACTGATCCATCAAGTTGTTAACTGAAGGCACAACTGCATGCAAAGGACACACTACTTTGTTTAGTTCTCAATAATCTACAGTTCTTCTCCAGGTACCATCAGGCTTTTTCACTGGCCATACCAGAGCATTAAATGGGCTATGAGCTGGATGAATAATGCCAACTTTCTCTAACTCTAATATAGTGGCACTTATCTCTGCATGTCCTCCACTCAGTAGGAGGTACTGCTTTACATTAACTACACATCTTGGCTTGGGCAATACCTGTGGGTCGTGTTTAGCATATCCCCATAACACAGGCTTTACTGTCTGTATTTGAAGCTAAAACTCTCCAACTGTTGTTTGCAGGTGCAAACCATAAAGTACATCCATAACCAAGATGTATTCAGCTACTGAGGGTATATATATATACACACAGTGTATTAATACCTGTGGGTTGTGTTTAGCATATCCCCATAACACAGGCTTTACTGTCTGTATTTGCAGCTAAAACTCTCCAACTGTTGTTTGCAGGTGCAAACCATAAAGTACATCCATAACCAAGATGTATTCAGCTACTGAGGGTATATATATATACACACAGTGTATACACAAGGAGGCAATCGTGCTATGCCCAATGGCAATGACACAGCTTTGACCTCAGTAGTATGTCCTCCATAGCTATCTACACAAACTGTGGCCCCAGGAAACTTATCTGGATTGCCATATATCAGGCTACATTCTGTGCCTGTGTCTACCAATGCCAGAACAAGCTGCACACTTGTCCTTGACCTATGTATTGCCAATTCAACATGAGGCCTCCAGTCCTCACCTGCCCCCAAAAGATGAGCACCTTGGCCCGTTCCCTAATCGAAAGGGAGCAATTCATCTACCTCCTCAAGAACAACCAAAAAATCCTTTAAATCCACTGAGCATACCTTGCTACCTGTTTCTGGACATTTAGTGACATGCTATTCAAGATGCAATTGCTGCCGCAAGGCAAACAGAACCTCATTTAGCTGCCAGTCAATTTTCTTGCTATCAACCCCTGCTGCAAGCAAGTCAAGCCACTTCTGCTTATGGCTAGTCTTGCTTGGTCCCTTTGGGATAAAATCCCAACCATTTCTTGGGGGTTTGGTCTTAGCCACATTTTGGACCCCTTTTGCTTGTCTCCTATCCTCTACTTCACCCAACCCAGCTATCATGAACATTACCTCATGTATAGGATGACCAATATATGGGGCTAGTATGGCCATCAGTGACCCAAAAGACATTGGGCATTTTTCAGCACTATGTCTTTCATGCTACCTGTAAAATTTTTATCGTCCGGGCCATGGGTGTTCACATTAAACATGGACTGCCACATCCCCAGTTCCTGAATTATTTGACACAACTCAGCATACATTTGCCATTTACTAACAATCTTGGGCAGTTCTCCAGCATTTGCCCACAAAGTTCAGGCAGCTGCATTCACCCAGTCCATCAAGGAGTGGTTACCTGGCCCTTGTGCATATCTGTGGCTATTCTGTAGCCACTGCCACAGGGATGGGTGCATGGTAATGGAGGCCAATTTTTCCATCTCCTCACCAGAGAATATCATTCTATTCACTCCTGGGTCCTATAACCACAGCAGCCAAGCAGCCAGGGGCTCCCCATATTTCTGCTGGAATGTCTCTCCAAGTCAACTAATTCAACCTGTGTATATGGGATATAGGTGGTGTATTGTGTTACCTGTGGATTGCCCACCAGTTGTCCACCTGGTCCTATAGGCTGCTCACAATTTACTTTCTGATGCAGGATAGGTCATGCCTGGAGACACATGGTCTCCCCCAACTCACCACTGGGTTTGTCATCTTCCCTGGTGTGAGAGGCAGGAGTGGTCATTCGCTGCATATCATCCTCCAGGATGATTATCTGTACTTCCAGCAACTCTGCTTTCTTCTTCAAATTTCGATCAGTTTGCAGCATAGTGAGCAGTAGTCAGGCAATGGTCAGTAGAAAAGTGGCCACCAGGCATCACATACTCAAGGACAGCCACATTTCCTTCCCCTTTCAAGGGATTTTCCACTGTACTGCCTGGTCTATGCTGCCTTACGGTATAGTGAGCAGCAACCAGATCCTGGTCAACTGAAAGTGGCCATAGGGCACAACATATTCAAAAGTAGGTACATTCCCTCTTTCTCCCAAGGGCTTTTGGATCCCACACCTGCTCAGAATTCTGCTATGACTATGCCAATTGTAGAGCTAGGGTTAGGTCTCACAAACCCCTCGAGCCCATTCACAAACCCTTCACATGCAGGTTTACAAGCTAGGTACACCTGCTCAGAATTCTGCTATGACTATGCCAATTGTAGAGCTAGGGCTAGGTCTCACAAACCCCTCGAGCCCATTCACAAACCCTTCACATGCAGGTTTACAAGCTAGGTAACAGGTAAAAGGTTCTTGGAGCTGTAGGTGAAGAAATAATAGTCTTTATTTACAGACATGAGATCTGCAGACCAGCAGGTCAAAGTTGCTGCTTCACACACTCTGAAGAAGAACACACTATAAATAGAAAAAAGGTAAAAGATACATGGGCACACATGTGCACTACCTCCACCCCCACACAACTTATTTACAAAGAATATGCTGCACCACCCACAACTAGACCTGAGGTGAGGGGGCTTGACTAAACTACTCTATTTTCCTCACACCATTCATGAGGGTTCTTCCCCATGACCTCACCTAATCCTAATCACCTCCCAAAGACTCCGCCTTCTAATACTATCATATTAGGGTGTCAGGCTTTGACATATGAATTTTTAGGGGACACAAGCATTCAGTCCATAACATATACCAAATATTCATAATGGAAAGTTTACTATCTACCTTGACAATTTATACACATTTCTGAAACCGAATTTGATTTAATGACCCTTGCTCATTAAACTTCCTTAGTCAGGCTCCTTATTTAGTGGATAAAAACTCTGAGAGATGAATTTATACTTCATAACCAATTTTAAAGAAGCTGGAAAATGATGAAGTAGCAAACTATGTGCACTGCATAATTTGTATCCCTTTGAATATTGTTAAAATTGGATTTGAATGTACATATGAAAATAGGTTGAATTTTAATTTTTAAATTTCTTAAATTTTTCTTTAGTTATGAGTTTTAGTGCTTTCAAATATTTTATTATAGTTTAATAATATTAGTAAAACAATAACTTACCAATAGAAATGACTTCATTTTCAGTAAAAATTAAATTACTAATTTACCAATTAAAAAACATGGAAATATCTTAGTTTACCAAAATAGAAATGCAAGAAAGGCCAAAAAAGAAAAAAAAAAAAGTATTTAATTTAATTGTAGATAACAGAAAGTTGCTGGTTGCACTTATCTGCATGGGATCATTCCTCTGCTACTATGAATATTTTTGTTCCTGACAGTGTTCCTGACTTCAGCCCTACTTCTATTATAATTATTGCAATTTTAATTTCCACTCAGATTTTTTTTCAATAATCTAAACTATCCTCCAATGATTGTCCTCCATCCTGACTTGGACACTAAATCCCATGTATATGTCACTGATTTTCTCATTACTACCTGTAACCCCTTCATAATCTCCACTTTAAATCCCACTCTCTGCACACCACTTAGTTTTCCATCTCACTGCCTATACTGAGTACTAACTGTAGCCTTGTGATTGGAAACCTTAAAAGGATTTTAGTCCAGCTCTTCTCACCTATCCATTGTGGTGCACCATTACTCAGAACCTCATTTACCTCCTTTCCTAGCTTAGAATCCAAATTCTATGACTATAACCATTTTTACACATATATATATATGCAAATCCCTTGCCCTCTTTCACAATTTGTCTGAAGATAACCAAGTCTGGTTCAGTCCAACTTTCTACTTTCTCTGAGATGTTATTGCACAGGTGAATGTGTCTAGAGAGAAACATGCAATCATATTGATTTTGCTTCTTTTAAATTTAAAGTGCATCACATGAGCCCTTTAACAGTTTCCATGAATCATACTACACCTTTTTTGTTCATTAACTATCCCACTCATTTATATATTCCAAATCTTTTATCCACAAGCCAAAATTCAAAAGGCCATGAAAACTAAAATATTTTACATCTCATCCGGTTATAAAACTTGACCTGACCTGACCTAAAATCATTTGGCAGGAAAACCTGACTGAAACTGATGTATAGCTATTTATAGTCTTTTTATTCTAATTAGTGTGAAGATTCATATATCTCCCCACAGACCTATTAATGTTTTGATTATAGTGTGTTATTTAAAACTTCACCAGGGTTTTACCTAATACATGAAGCATATATCACAGCATTAACTGTTTATAATGCAAAAATATTATTTCACAGCCCATCTGGCTACAAAAGACATTGGATAAGGCCTTTTCATTGCCTCCCTATTGCATTCTAACTCTGTGAAGGAAATCATGCCCCTATATAAGATCTGCATCCCCACTTGTCTATTATAAGGGCAAACACAAATTAAAAATAAGAGGCTTAATTCTCCCCATTGAAAGTAAGGGGAAAAGATTCCCCTCTCCCTATTATTAGAGCATTTGCTTTAGAACAATTGTTATTTCTCTGTCTCTTTAAAATGTATGTAAATCTTTTTTAAAGCTAAATAAGCTGCTTTCCAGCTTTAACACCCATAACATCTTTCTCAAGGTCCTGCGAGCCTTCTATTTGAAATGTAGTCATCGGAGAAGATAGCACCCTAATTTCCCATTTTGTATGGAAGGGTAGGAGCCCAACTTCAGTGGACACTTCACTCTGCATACTGAAAGTACCTCCTGTTGTAAAGATACAAGAAGCTTATTTTTCCTTGGATAAAGCCAATTAGGAAACACAGATGGCCAACCCAATTGTGAGGTGAATTGAGGATAAACTGTGTATAACAAATGGTGCTTTCTTCTTCCTTGAGGACCAGCTATTGTTTATCTTGAGAACTTGTGCATCAATGAATTGTATCTGCTTGACTATAAAAAAAGGGTGATCTTCCTTTCTGGTGTTAAAACTTATCACATAATAAACTGTCATCTTTCTTCTCTACTACAGTGGAGAGGTTTTCTGGGTTGGCTGAAGATTTTTATTTTAATTATAATTCCCCAATAATATGCACATCTGACTTTCTTGTTTGAAGACACTGCCTCAGCAATTCCTCACTCTCCTTCATGCCCTTTTAAATATTTGTTCCTTACTTGATCTTCCTTACCTAGAATTTCTTCCATCCTTCTCTTAAAAGTCCTCCAACAATGATCTTATCTTTTTACTATCTTTTGAGTAATTTTGCCTCTTTTAAAATCAGACATTCTTCTCCTCTGTGGAATATACTAAAAAGCATATGTACTTCACAGGGCCTGGTTTTCCAAAGCCTTGCAGTTTCAAATATCAACCTTGCAAGGACAGGAAATTTCCCTCAGGGTATAAGTCTCTGTTGCAAGATAAGAATTGTGGCATAGCAGGTTGCTGGCTCAAAGACAGACTAGTTACCGATTGTTGTGTAAAGGTACTGAGAAAGTGCTGTTAAGAAGGAATGTTTGCTAAGATCAAACTGTTGTTGATAAGACCACTTAATTGCCTTACTGGAATGTCATCTGGCTTGTTTCACGGAAAGTTACCAGCCTATTTGATAAGACAACTTAATTGCCTTACTGGAATGTCATCTGGCTTGTTTCACGGAAAGTTACCAGCCTATACTGTTAAGCTATAACCCCACCTTTCTTCTCTTCTTGTAATTTCCTGGTCTGGAAAATAAATGCAGGAAGAGAACCCCAATTTGGTGTTAATTTCCCAAAGAAGGAATGTCTCTCTCCTGAGGGTTCCAGTGGGAGATTAACCACTTCAGGGCCTCTCACTGCTCAGTAGAGATGGGCTTTGAGTAATCCTTTCATCTCCGTCACCCAGAGGAAGCAGGGTGACAAATCCGGGGTGGGGGGGGAGAAGCAACGCAAAGCAACACTCCTCCTGTGTCATTTCTGCTATGCCCTCACATTAGGCTTTTGACCTCACCACTCAACAAAATTGTTTTTATTTGAGTTGGTGATAACCTCCTATGATAAAACCTTAGTCTTCACATTTCTTGAGTGTTAGCAGTCTTTGACAGAAGTGATCACTCCCTCTAGCTTGAAACCTGTTCTCTTGCTACTAGGACACTGCCTACTATTGGTTGTCTGTCTGATGCTTTTCAGTCTCCTTTATAAGTTCCTCCTTCTCTTTCAAACTTTAACTGTGGAATGCTGTGAGCATAGGCCTTGGCCTTCTTATCAGCTTTGTGTACTCCAACTTTCTGGATGGTTGCTTTGAAGCTCGTGGCTTGAGATATCACCTCACACTTACGTCTTCCTAATATATTTCTCCAGTTTGGAATGCTCTTTTAAATTCCAGACACATTTCCAGCTGCTTATTCGACATCTCTTAAAAGTCTAATAGACCTCTTCAACTTAATGGGCCCCAGCTGAAGTCCTGCTCCCCCTACCCAAATCTGTATCTCTTGCAGATTTTTCTATAGAAGCAAAATACAACTCATCTTTCCAGTTGCTTAAGACAAAAATTCTTGAAGTGTCCATGGACTCTTCCCATTCCTTCAAATTTCATTTTCAAACCATGAGTGAATCTATGAGAGATCTATCTAAATCTAAATATCTAAAATCCAAACATGTATGTCTAGTGTATACATCTAAAAAGTCTATGAATCTGAATTTCTGAATCCTAAAACCTAAGTATATCTAAAATATTACCACTTTCACCACGTGTTTAGTTATCTTGCACCAAGTTATCATGACCTTTGACATGAATTATTCTTTCCATTGCCTTTCTATGGTCTGCTTATAACACTTATCACTCCACTGCATGAAACTACAACATCTCTCCATTTTCCTCAAAGAACAGCAAATAATCCATACAAACACCTATAAGGGCTTATAATATTTTGCACTATACTAACATTTCGAAATTATCATCAACTACATTTCCCTCTACACTGACTTTCCTCCTGAATATTTCTTTAACATACCAGATATTTCACACCAACTATTTCAGTGTTTTTTTCTTGGATCTATAATCCCTTCCTCTGGATTAATGCTTGATTTATTTCTTAACTTCCTTCAGGGCTCATACAAATGTCACTTCATTAGGAAGGACTTTTCCAGAAAGCTGCATTCAAAATTAGACATGCTTCTTCTTGTGTGTCATTTCTAGTACACCCACTAAGTGGACAGAGCCAAGAAATAGCTGCATCTGTTTCTCAATATCTTTCTATACATTTACCTATATCTATATTTATTTCTATATCTATCTTTATTAAACACCATGACTTCAAAATGATACCTTCAATTCTAACTTTAAGTGATATGGTACATTTTAATTTACTCTTTCCCATGTTTGTAACTCACTTCTCTACATGAGAAATCTGTCCCCAGTAATCCACTATTTATTCTTTCTCTTTATTTATCTATCTAGTTTCAGAATGACTGACACCATTGTTAAATGGAAAAACAACTAAATTTATATAGATCTGTTATCTATCTAGTTTCAGAATGACTGACACCATTGTTAAATGGAAAAACAACTAAATTTATATAGATCTGTTATCTATCTAGTTTCAGAATGACTGATACCATTGTTAAATGGAAAAACAACTAAATTTTAATATTTGTACAGTGTTTTTTAGCTTAAATATATGTACAGTAAAATGTACAAATCTTATATGTACAATTTAATGAGTTTTGACAAATGTGTATGTGACAAACACCTGTGTAACCAGACCCTATCAACATATCGAATACAACAGTAATCTCAAGATGTCCCCTTGTTCTCTTACCAGTCAGTCTAAGGCAAACATTTTTCTTTATTTTTTCTTTTTAACCACATATTAGTTTTTCCTGTTCTAGTCCTTTGTACAAATGGCATTACATCATACGTATGTTTTTGTTCCTAGATTCTTTTTTTCAGCATAATATCTACTAGATTTATGGCTGTTGTTGCATATTTTAATAGTTTTTTTTTTCCTTTTTATTGTTAAATGCTTTTATTGATTGATTGATTGATTGATTGTATTGATTATGAATATTCATGAGATACAAAGCTGATTGTCACTGCTCATTGCCTAAGATGTGAAGGCCAGACTCATACTGGCAGCATACCCACTACCACAAATTGCATTTGCACCCCATGTCACACACCCAATTATTCCCAACCTCATGCCCCATCCCCCAACCCCTCACTCCACTTTGTATCCCAAGGTATGTTCTCTCCTTCTCTAAGTCCAACACACTACAATGGTCTTTTTGTCCTTCCTTCTTTCTCTCTTAGTTCCCACTTATTAGTGAGTATATGCGGTATTTATCCCTCTGTGCTTTGCTTATTTCACTCAACATAACTTTCTCCAGCCTCTTCCATGTTGTTGCAAATGGAAGAATTTCATTCATTTTTATGGCAGGGTAGTAGTCCATGGTGTATATATTCCACAGTTTCCTTACCCAATCATCCAACAATGGACATTTAGGTGGGTTCCAGGTCTTGGCTATTGTAAAAAGAGTTGTGATGAACATTAGAGTGCAGGTATCCCTTCGACATGATGATTTCCATTCCTTTGGGTATATACCCAGAAATGGGATTGCTGGATTGTATGGAAGATCTAGCTGTAGTTGTTTGAGAAACCTCCATATCATTTTCCATGGTGGTTGTACTAATTGACAGTCCTACCATCCATGCAGGAGTGCTCCCTTCTCTCCACACCCTCACCAGCATTTGTTATTCACTGTCTTTTTGATTACAGCCAATCTAACTGGGGTGAGGTGGTATCTCAATTTAGTTTTAATTTGCATTTCCCTGATGACTAGTGAGGTTGAGCATTTTTTCATGTACCTGTTGCCCATTTGTATGTCTTCCTTTGAAAAATGTCTATTCAGTTCCTTTGCCCTTTTTTTTAATTGGGTTATTAGGGTTTTTTTACAGTGTAATTACCAGAGTTGCTTGTATGTTATGGATATTAATCCCTTGTTGGATGCATAGTTAGCAAGAATGTTCTCTCACTCTGTAAGTTGTCATTTCACTCTGTTGATTGTTTCCTTTGCTGTGCAGAAGCTTTTTATTTTGATATAGTCCCATTTGTTTATTTTTTCTTTTGCTACTTGTGCTTTTGGGCTCATGTTCATAAAGTTTGTGCCCATATCTAGTTGCTGAAGTGTTTCACCTATATTTTCCTTTAGTAATTTTACAGTTTCAGGTCTTACACTTAAGGCTTTAATGCATTTTCAGTTAATTTTAGTATATGGTGAGAGGTGCATATCTAGTTTCATTCTGCATATGAATATCCAATTTTGCCAGCACGACTTGCTGAAGAGGCAGTCTTTTCCCCAATGTAGATTTTTGTTGCCTTTGTCCAATATCAGATGGCTGTAAGCCTGAAGAGTGATTTCTGGTTTCCCAATTCTGCTCCACTGGTCTGAGTGTCTATTTTTATGCCAGTACTACACTGTTTGGGTTATAATAGCTTTATAGTATAATTTGAAATCAGGTAGTGTTATGTCTCTGGCTTTATTTTTTTTGCTCAGGATTGCTTTGGCTATTTGGGGTATTCTGTTGTTCCATATGCAAGTTAAGATTGCTTTTTTTT
>NW_007734079.1:70554-73241 GCF_000696425.1 Galeopterus variegatus | reverse complement strand
ATTGCTTTGGCTATTTGGGGTATTCTGTTGTTCCATATGCAAGTTAAGATTGCTTTTTTTTCCATTTCTGTGAAGAATGTCATTGGTATTATGATGAGGATTGCACTGAATCTATAGATTGTTTTGGGTAGTATAGACATTTTCACAATGTTAATTCTTCCGATCCAAGAGCATGGAATATCTTTCCATCATTTTGTGTCTTCTTTAATTTCTTTCAGAAGTGGTTTGTAGTTCTCATTATAGGGATCTTTCACCTCCTTGGTTAAATTGATCCCTAGGTATTTTATATTTTTGTCTGACAATTGTACATGGGCTCACTTTATTTCTCTTTCCATTAGTTCTTTACCAGAGTATATAAATGCAAATGATTTGGGGGCATTTATTTTGTATCCTGCAATGTTAATGAACTTATTAACCAGCTCTAGGAGTTTCTTGATAGAGTCTTTAGGTTTTTCTATACACGCTATCATGTCATCTGCAAATAGAGACAGTTTGACTTCATCTTTTCCAATCTGGATTCCCTTTCTTTCTTTCTCTTGCCTGATTGCTCTGGCTAGTACCTCCAGTACTATATTAAATAGAAGTGGTGAGAGTGGACATCCTTGTGTTGTTTCTGTTCTTAATGGAAAGCCCCCCAGTTTTTACCCATTCAGGATGATACTGGCAGTGGGCTTGTCATAGGTGGCTTTTACTGCATTGGGATACTTTCCTTTTATACCTAATTTGTTGAGAGTCTTTACCATGAAGGGATGCTGAATTTTGTCAGATGCTTTTTCAGCATCTATTGAGATAACCATATGGTCATTTTCTTGAGTTTGTTGATGTGATGTATCACATTAATTGACTTTCATATGCTGAACCATCCTTGCATCCCTGGAATGAATCCCACTTGAGCATAGTTTATAATCTTTTCAATGTGTTGCCATATTCTGATTGCTAATATTTTGTTAAGGATTTTTGCATCTATGTTCATCAAGGATATTGCTTTTTGTTGTGTCTTTATCTGGTTTTGGTATCAGAGTTATGCTGTCCTCATAGAATGAGTTTGGAAGAATGGCTTCTGTTTCAATTGTTTGGAATAGTTTGAGAAGAATTGGTATTAATTCCTCTTTAAAGGTGTGGTAGAATTCAGCTGTAAAGCCATCTGGACCTGGGCTTTTCTTTGTTAGAAGATAGATCTTTCTTAGAATGATGTTTGTTATAAGATCATTGCTTTAATCTCATTGCTTGTTATTGGTCTGTTCAGGTTTTCTACCTCTTCTTGGTTCAGTCTGGGTAGTTTGTATGTGTCCAGAAACTTATCCATATCTTCCCAGTTTTCATATTTGTTGGCATACAGTTGTTTATAATAGTCTCTAATGATTTTTGTAATTCTGTGCTATCAGTTGTAATGTCTCCTTTTTGATTTCTGGTTTTTGTTATTTGAGTCTTCTCTCTTCTTTTTTTTTTTTTTTTGGTTAACCTAACTAGTCATTTGTTTATTTTGTTTATCTTCTCAAAAAACCAACCTTTTGTTTTGTTGATCTTTTCTATCATTTTTTTGTGTCTGTATTTCATTTAGTTCTACTCTGATCTTAATTATTTCTTTCTGTCTACTACCTTTAGAATTGGGTTGTTGTTGTTTTTCATGATCTTCGAGGCTGAGGCATAGTGTTAGGTCATTTATTTCAAGTCTTTCCATTCTTCCAGTGTTCATTGTAATAAATTTGCCTCTTAGTACTTTTTTTGCAGTATCCCACAGGTCTTTGTATGATGTATCTTTATTTTCATTAGGTTAAAGAAATTTTTTGATTTCCAGTTTAATTTCTTCTTGGATCCATAGGTCATTCAGGAGCCTATTGTTCAGGTTCCATGTATTTATATAGTTTCCAGGGTTTTACTTATTATTGATTTCCAGTTTTAGTCCATTGTAGTCTGAAAAGATACTTGGAATGATTTCATTTTTTTTTTAATTTGTTGAAACTAAATCTGTGACCTAATATGTGGTCTATCCTGGAAAACGTTCCACGTGCTGATGAGAAGAAATTATATTCTTTAGTTGTTGAGTAAAATGTTCTGTATATATCTTCCAGGTCCAGTTGGTCAAATGTGTAGTTTAAATCCTATGTCTCTTTGTCGATGTGTTGCCTGGAAGATCAGTCCCGTACTGAGAGAAGGGAGTTCAGGTCACCCACTATTAATATATTAGTACCTATTTCTTTCTTTAGGCCTAAGAACATTTGCTTTATATATCTGGATGCTCCAGTATTGATTACATATATATTTATGATTGTTATGTCTTCTAGCTGGATAGATCCTTTTATCATTATATAGAGGTCTTGTCTCTATTTATGTTTTTTGGTTTAAAGTCTACTTTATCCAACATAAGAATAGCTATTACTGCTTGTTTTGGGTTTCTATTTGCATGGTAATTCTTTTCCCATCCCTTCACTTTTGGTCCGTGTCTGTCTCTATATGTGAGATGGGTCTCTTGAAGACAGCATATACTTGGGTCTTGCTTTTTAATCCAATCAGTCAATCTGTGCCTTTTTTTTTTTTTCTTTTTGTCTTTTTTCATGACTGGCAACAGATCGCAACCCTCAGTGTCGCGCCCGTACCGGACCGGGACCGGCAACGGGATCGCAACCCTCGGTGTTGCGTCTGCACCTCGCTCAGCCAGTGAGCGGCTGGTCTGTATGTGGGATCCG
>NW_007734079.1:57693-69586 GCF_000696425.1 Galeopterus variegatus | reverse complement strand
TGTTACGTCTGCACCTCGCTCAGCCAGTGAGCGGCTGGTCTGTATGTGGGATCCGAACCCTCGGCGGGAGCGCCGCCGCACTCCCAAGTGGTGCACTGTAGCAGTGCGCCACCGGGCCGGCCCCAATCTGTGCCTTTTGAACAAGTTTAATCCATTCATATTTAGGGTGGTGATTGACAAGTATTGTTTAATTCCTGTCATTTAATTGCTTTTTGTTTAGAAGTTTAAAATATTTTTTGATCCTTACTTCCTCTTTTATTTCTCGTCTTCAATTTTAGTTGTATATTTGAGGTGGGATGATTAAGCTTCTTGCTTTTTTCTCACTGGTATTTTTGTTTTAACAGCAGGTTTTGCTCTTTCTCATGTATCTGTAATAGTGACATTAATTATTCAGATTCCAGATGCAGGACTCCCTTGAGAATTTCTTGCAGGGCTGGTCATGTGGTGGTGTGTTGGGCTGCAACTGCTCCACTTACTATAGCAATTGCTAGGGTGAAAGGAGGCCACACCAAATGGTGGCTGTTTAAGTTCCCCACCCGCATGGTCCACACAAGATGGTGCCTAGAGGAAGCAAAGGTGGAGTGTCACTTTAATTCTGCAAAAAGTTTTATTGGTAGTTGCACTTTTCCGTGCTCATGATCAGTGCATGATCTGTAGGCTAAGCATAGGAAAGTAAGGCACATGCACATGTGACCTTTCCACTGATTGGCTCTCAGTATGGAAATCCCCATTTGCTTACATATAAATACAGGTGCTTAAAAAACAATAAGCGTAACTGCTTGATGAAACCCCTGCTGCGCATCTGAGTGTTCCTTTGTGGGCTGAATAGGAGGGCGGTGCACTCAAGCACCTTCGGGGATCCTTCTTCGGCGATGCCACAGAGGGCAACTTATCTGGACCTGCCTGGGGGGGGGGGGATAGGGAGTCTGCCGGGAATCACTTGGTGGCCATAGCCAGGGAAATCTGGAGCCTGGGCCTGGCTGACCGAGAGAGTACCCCAACAGTGGTGAACTCCCACAATTTCTGTTTGTCTGGGAAATACACTATTTCTCCCTCATTTCTGAAGGAGAGCCTTTCTGGGTAAAGAATTATTGGCTGGCATTTTTTTTTCTTTTAGAATTTTGAATACATCATTCTACTTTCTTCTGGCCTGTAGGGTTTCAGTTTAGAAGTCTGCTGTTAGTCTGATGGGGGATCCCTTATAGGTGACTTCATGTTTTTCTCTTGCTGCTTTTAGAATTCTCTCTGTATTTGAGCTTTGCAAATTTGACTACACTGTGTCTTGGAAAGGATCTTTTTGGATTGAATCTTTTTGGGGACCTTTAAGCTTACTGGATCTGAAGGTCTGCATCCCTCCCTACCCCTGAGAAGTTTTCTGCTATTATTTCCTTGAATAGGTTTTCAATACCTTTTCCTTTATCCTCTCCTTCTGAAATACCCACAATTCAGATGTTAGAGTGCTTGAGTTTGTCTGCTGTCCCTCTTAGATTTTCCTCATTATTTGTAATTCTTTTTTTCTTTTTTTTTTTTTTGTCTGCATGGGTTATTTTGAAAAGACCATCTTCGAGATCTGAAATTCTTTCTTCTACTTGCTCTAGCCTGTTGTTTAAGCTCTTGGTTGTGTTTTTTTATTTCAATGAGTAAATCTTTCATTTCCAGGAGTTCTGCTACATTCTTTTTTAAGGCATTAATCTCTTTGTAGATTTCTTCCTTCATATTCTGGATATTTTTTCTTGTTTCCATGTGTTCTCTAATTGAGTCTTTTATTTCTTCAAGCTTTCTTAAGATCATTGCTCAGAAAAATTTTTCAGATATTTCAAGGATTCCCTGTTCTATGGGTTCTGTAATTAGAACCCTGTTCTAATGTGTTCTTTGAGCATTACTGTATTCCTTTGGTGGTGTCATATCTTCTTGTTTGTTTGTAGTTCTAGTATTTTTTCATTGATGTTTTGTCATCTGGTAGAGGACTTGCTTCTTCTGTTACTCTGGGGTTTGCTATGAGGATAAAGTCTTCCTTCTCCATTTGTGACTCTACTGGTGAATCTACTTATATCAATGTAGTCGTGTGAGTGGCAAGTTGCCTGTAGAGTGGCCCTGGCTGCTACTGTGGTGGTGAAATGTCCTTATGGTGACAGAAGGTATGGTGGTATCTATATTACACCACATTGCCTCCTTTTCTAGCTTTCCATGGCTGTAGACTGAGCCCCTTGTTCTGTGCAGGTCTCAGCTCACCTTGGCACCTACTGGGCTTTGTGTGCTTCCCTCCCCCACAGGGCCTTAGACTGGACCCCAGTGCCATAAGGATCTGGTCTTCGCTTGTCTCGGTGGCTGCTGGGCTGTGTGTACTTCACTTCACTATGAGGCCATAGAATGAATCCCAGTGCTGCAAGGGTCTGGTGGGCTGTGTGAGTTTCCTTTCTCCCCTGGGGCCTTAGACTGGGCCCTGGTGTGGCAAGTTTCTTGTCTCACCTCAGTAGCTGCTGGGCTGTGTGCACTTCCCTCCAGGTCTTAGACTGAGCCCCAGTGGCACAAGGGTCTGATCTCAGCTCACCTTGGTGGCTGCTCTAGATAAGCATTGTATTAGTCTGTTTGTGTTCCTGTAACAGAAATACCTGAGAGTGGGTAATTAATAAGGAAACGAGGTTTCCTTATTGGCTTACAATTCTCAGGCAGCTGCATCTGGCACAGGCCGCAGGCTGCTTCTACTCATGGCAGAAAGCGGCAGGCAGCTGGTGGTAGGTATAAGTAGATCACGTGGTGAGAGGAGGCAAGACTGAGAGAGATGAGGTGCCAGGGTCCTATAAACAACCAACTCTCCTAATACAGTGAGATCTCACATAGGACCCCCACCCCCAGGGAGAGCATTAATCCATTCATGAGGGATCCACCCCCATGACTCAATCAGTTTCCAACACTGCCACATTGGGGATCATATTTCCATATGAGTTTTGGAGAGGACAACACTTCTAAACTCCATCAAACATATTATAAGTTAGATAGGACATCTTGGTTATTGTTATTTTTCAGACCCAAACTGGAAATTATACCTTCTCAGAGAGTTTAAAGAAGTCAAAAAAAAAAAAAAAAAAGAAAAGAAAAGTATAACTTAAGCCATAGATTTCAACCTCCAAACTTATATACACACACAAACAAACAAATAAATAAATAAATTGTGTGTGTCTGTGTGTGTGTGTGTGTGTATAAACTTAAGTTGTTTTGGGTGATGACATTAGAAGGTACAAAATAGTAGGATATCTTTAGAGATGTCAGTAAGAATTCCAAAGCCTTGTTATATATTTTTCTCTCACATTCATTTATTCCTACTTTTGATTATTCATTCATGCGTTCATTTATTTAACACAAGATCATTAAATGTTTTCTTTGTCATGCCTTGTAATGGGAAAAATAAATGTTACTCTCTTTGTACTGGAAAAGCAGTCAACTTTGAATATGTACTTACTTTAAATTGAATGATACGTTAAATACCCTGGAGGGTAATAACAGAAATATAGTATGTACTTTCTACTTAAAAAATTATATGCTAATTAATTGCTTATAAGAAATTTGCATTGCTTTTTAAAAAATATTACTTCTATAAGCTTTCAAGTTATCTTTGAGTTTTGTTAGATGTCTTTGCAGTATAAAATGTGATGTCTTGAATGAAAAGCAGCTGGGCTTCTGGTCAAGATAGTGGAGTAGACAGTTCCTAGTGTCACACTCTCCCACAAAGCAATCAATTTGCAACCATTAAAAAGCAACAACAGGAGGGCTGAGATCTGCACTGGAACAGGAAAGAGCCATGTACCATAAGATCCCCAGCCCAGGTCAGTCCTGGCCTCTTAGAGAGGCCTGAGAGCTTCTGGGTCCACATGCTGTGAGGCAGCTGTGCTGGAAAAGGCAGGCACTGTGGGCCTCCCAGCCCAGACCAGTGCTTGCCACCCAGAGAGGTCTGAGAGCCACCAGAACCACATGCCCCGAGTCATCCAAGCCAGAAAAGGCAGGAGCCCTGGGACCTCCAGTGCAGGTCAGTTGCCACTGCCCAGAGAGGCCTGAAAGCCACCGGGTACACAAACACTGAGTCAGTTGCACCAGAAAAGGTAGCCACTGTGGGAAGAAGCATGGGACACCCATGTCATCTGGTAGAGGACTTGCTTCTTCTGTTACTCTGGGGTTTGCTATGAGGATAAAGTCTTCCTTCTCCATTTGTGACTCTACTGGTGAATCTACTTATATCAATGTAGTCGTGTGAGTGGCAAGTTGCCTGTAGAGTGGCCCTGGCTGCTACTGTGGTGGTGAAATGTCCTTATGGTGACAGAAGGTATGGTGGTATCTATATTACACCACATTGCCTCCTTTTCTAGCTTTCCATGGCTGTAGACTGAGCCCCTTGTTCTGTGCAGGTCTCAGCTCACCTTGGCACCTACTGGGCTTTGTGTGCTTCCCTCCCCCACAGGGCCTTAGACTGGACCCCAGTGCCATAAGGATCTGGTCTTCACTTGTCTCGGTGGCTGCTGGGCTGTGTGTACTTCACTTCACTATGAGGCCATAGAATGAATCCCAGTGCTGCAAGGGTCTGGTGGGCTGTGTGAGTTTCCTTTCTCCCCTGGGGCCTTAGACTGGGCCCTGGTGTGGCAAGTTTCTTGTCTCACCTCAGTAGCTGCTGGGCTGTGTGCACTTCCCTCCAGGTCTTAGACTGAGCCCCAGTGGCACAAGGGTCTGATCTCAGCTCACCTTGGTGGCTGCTCTAGATAAGCATTGTATTAGTCTGTTTGTGTTCCTGTAACAGAAATACCTGAGAGTGGGTAATTAATAAGGAAACGAGGTTTCCTCATTGGATTACAATTCTCAGGCAGCTGCATCTGGCACAGGCCGCAGGCTGCTTCTACTCATGGCAGAAAGCGGCAGGCAGCTGGTGGTAGGTATAAGTAGATCACGTGGTGAGAGGAGGCAAGACTGAGAGAGATGAGGTGCCAGGGTCCTATAAACAACCAACTCTCCTAATACAGTGAGATCTCACATAGGACCCCCACCCCCAGGGAGAGCATTAATCCATTCATGAGGGATCCACCCCCATGACTCAATCAGTTTCCAACACTGCCACATTGGGGATCATATTTCCATATGAGTTTTGGAGAGGACAACACTTCTAAACTCCATCAAACATATTATAAGTTAGATAGGACATCTTGGTTATTGTTATTTTTCAGACCCAAACTGGAAATTATACCTTCTCAGAGAGTTTAAAGAAGTCAAAAAAAAAAAAAAAAAAGAAAAGAAAAGTATAACTTAAGCCATAGATTTCAACCTCCAAACTTATATACACACACAAACAAACAAATAAATAAATAAATTGTGTGTGTCTGTGTGTGTGTGTGTGTGTATAAACTTAAGTTGTTTTGGGTGATGACATTAGAAGGTACAAAATAGTAGGATATCTTTAGAGATGTCAGTAAGAATTCCAAAGCCTTGTTATATATTTTTCTCTCACATTCATTTATTCCTACTTTTGATTATTCATTCATGCGTTCATTTATTTAACACAAGATCATTAAATGTTTTCTTTGTCATGCCTTGTAATGGGAAAAATAAATGTTACTCTCTTTGTACTGGAAAAGCAGTCAACTTTGAATATGTACTTACTTTAAATTGAATGATACGTTAAATACCCTGGAGGGTAATAACAGAAATATAGTATGTACTTTCTACTTAAAAAATTATATGCTAATTAATTGCTTATAAGAAATTTGCATTGCTTTTTAAAAAATATTACTTCTATAAGCTTTCAAGTTATCTTTGAGTTTTGTTAGATGTCTTTGCAGTATAAAATGTGATGTCTTGAATGAAAAGCAGCTGGGCTTCTGGTCAAGATAGTGGAGTAGACAGTTCCTAGTGTCACACTCTCCCACAAAGCTCAGAATTAACATTTGGCAAATTTTCATTATTATTATTATTATTATTATTATTATTATTATTATTACCAAAATCACAGATTAGAGACATAGTAAATTTATAATCTTTTTACATAGATTTCAACCTCCAAACTTATATACACACACAAACAAACAAATAAATAAATAAATTGTGTGTGTGTGTGTGTGTGTGTGTGTATAAACTTAAGTTGTTTTGGGTGATGACATTAGAAGGTACAAAATAGTAGGATATCTTTAGAGATGTCAGTAAGAATTCCAAAGCCTTGTTACATATTTTTCTCTCACATTCATTTATTCCTACTTTTGATTATTCATTCATGCATTCATTTATTTAACACAAGATCATTAAATGTTTTCTTTGTCATGCCCTGTAATGGGAAAAATAAATGTTACTCTCTTTGTACTGGAAAAGCAGTCAACTTTGAATATGTACTTACTTTAAATTGAATGATACGTTAAATACCCTGGAGGGTAATAACAGAAATATAGTATGTACTTTCTACTTAAAAAATTATATGCTAATTAATTGCTTATAAGAAATTTGCATTGCTTTTTAAAAAATATTACTTCTATAAGCTTTCAAGTTATCTTTGAGTTTTGTTAGATGTCTTTGCAGTATAAAATGTGATGTCTTGAATGAAAAGCAGCTGGGCTTCTGGTCAAGATAGTGGAGTAGACAGTTCCTAGTGTCACACTCTCCCACAAAGCAATCAATTTGCAACCATTAAAAAGCAACAACAGGAGGGCTGAGATCTGCACTGGAACAGGAAAGAGCCATGTACCATAAGATCCCCAGCCCAGGTCAGTCCTGGCCTCTTAGAGAGGCCTGAGAGCTTCTGGGTCCACATGCTGTGAGGCAGCTGTGCTGGAAAAGGCAGGCACTGTGGGCCTCCCAGCCCAGACCAGTGCTTGCCACCCAGAGAGGTCTGAGAGCCACCAGAACCACATGCCCCGAGTCATCCAAGCCAGAAAAGGCAGGAGCCCTGGGACCTCAAGTGCAGGTCAGTTGCCACTGCCCAGAGAGGCCTGAAAGCCACCGGGTACACAAACACTGAGTCAGTTGCACCAGAAAAGGTAGCCACTGTGGGAAGAAGCATGGGACACCCAGCCCAGTCCAGTCCCCACCACACAGAGAGGCCTGAGAACCACTGGACCCACACACCCCGAGCCAGCCATGCCACAACATGCAGGTTTCACAGGAACCCCAGCCCAGTCTAGTTCCTTTTGCCCAGAATTGGCAGTCCCTTCAGGATCCAGGCCAGACATCAGGGTGGAACGAGTAGACCATGATAACCCATGCCACAATGACTAAACACCAAGGGAAAGATAGCAGAACTATGAAAAACCAAGAAAGTACGTCACCACCAAAGGAAAATAATAACTCTCAAGCTCTAGATCCTATAAAAGAGGAAGTCCTTGAAATGGCTGACAAGGAATTTCAAGCAACAATTCTAAGGAAACTAAATGAGATACAAGATAACTCAATTAGACAACAGAATGAAATGAGAAAAAATATACAGTATTTGAAAGAAGAAATGTACAAAGAAACCAATACCCTGAAAAAGAACATAGCAGAGCTTGTGGAGCTGAAGGATTCATTCAATAAAATAATAATAATAATAATAATAAAAACGCAACAGAGAGTTTAACCAGCAGGCTAGAACAAGCAGAAGAGAGAATTTCTGACCTTGAATACAGGCTGTTTGAATTAACACAGGCAAACCAGAAAAAAGAAAAAAAGAATTTAAAAAATTGAAGGAAATCTAAGAGAGATAACAGATAACCTTAAGCACTCAAATATTGGAATCATGGGTATTCCAGAAGGGAAGGAAAAAGGAAATGGCATTGAAGCCATATGCAATGAAATGATAGCAGAAAACTTCCCAGGTATAGGGAAAGTCACAGATCTTCAGATTCAGGAGGCTCAAAGATCCTCAAACATGTTCAACCCAAAAAAGTCCTCTCCAAGACATGTTATAGGCAAACTGGCAAAACCGAAAGACAAAGAGAGAATCTTTAAAGCTGCAAAAGAAAAGTGGCAAGTCACCTACAAGGGAGCCCCAATCAGACTAACATCAGATGTTTCATGAGAAACCCTAAAAGCCAGAAATAAGTGGGATGATATATTCAAAATACTATAGGACAAAAATTGCCACCCAAGAATACTTTACCCAGGTAGACTATCCCTCTGAGATGAAGGACAAATAGTATATTTCTCAGACAAACAAAAACTGTGGGAGTTCACTACCACATGACCAGCCTTACAAAAAATTCTCAAGGAAGTTCTTGGTTTGATACCTGCAAAACAAACATCACTGTCATGAATACTCAAGAAAGAACAAAATCTACCAGTAAAAAAAAGTGCTAACCGTGAAGAGGAAAAATAGTTTATATACCATCCCAAGAAAGAAACAAATACAGAATACAAACTAAATTAGAGAGAAAGGAAAAAAAGATATTTAAGACATCTAAACAAAAATTAATAAAATGCTAGGACTAAATCAACATTTTTCAATAATAACTCTAAATATAAGGGATTAAATTCCCCACTCAAAAAATACAGACTGACTGACTGGATTAAAAAGATAGACTCAACAATAGGCTGCCTTCAAGAGACTCACGTCACTTCTGAAGACACACACTGACTAAGAGTGAAAGTAGGGAAAAAGACAAACCATGCAAACAGAAATGAAAAATGAGCTGGAGTAACTATTCTTATATCAGATAAAACAGACTTTAAAGTAAAAACCATAAAAAGAGATAAAGAAGGCCACTATATAATGATAAGAGGATCTATCAATCAGGAGGACATAACAATCATAAATATATATGCACCCAATGTCAGAGGAGCCAGATGTATAAAGCAAACACTGTTAGACCTAAAGAATGAGATAAACACTAAAACCATAATAGCAGGGGACCTGAACACCACATTTTCAATATTAGACAGATCATCTAGGCAAAAAATCAACAGAGAAACATAAGATCTAAACAATACTTTAGACCAACTAGACTTTTCAGATATCTACAGAACATTCCATCCAACAACCTCAGAATATTCCTTCTTCTCATCAGCACATGGGACATTCTCCAGGATAGACCACATGTTAGGTCACAAGGGAAGTCTCAACAAATTCAAAAAAATTGGAATTATTCCATGCATTTTTTCTGATCACAATGGATTAAAATTATAAATCAATAACAAATAAAACACTGGAAACTATACAAACACAGAGAAATTAAACAACATTCTACTTAATGACATATGGTTCTAAGAAGAAATTTAACATGAAATTTATTGAAACTAATGAAAATAATGATTCATCATACCAAAACCTGTGGGATACTGCAAAAGCAGTAGCAAGGGGGAAATTTATTGCATTAAATGCTTACTTCAGAAGAATGGAAAAATAGCAAGCACACAACCTAACACTTCTCCTTAAAGAACTAGAAAAACAAGAACAATCTAAATCCAATGTTAGCAGACAGAAAGAAATAATTAACATCAGAGCAGAACTTAATGATATAGAAACCCAAAAAATGATACAAAAGATCAATGACACAAAAACTTGGTTTTTTGAAAAGATAAACAAAATTGACAAACCATTAGCAAGGCTAACGGAAAAAAAAAAAAAAAGGAGAAGACCCAAATAACAAAAATTAGAAATGAAAAAGGTGATATTACAATTGATACCTCAGAAATACAAGGAATCATTAGAGACTATTTTAAACAACTACATGCCAACAAATTTGAAAATCTGGAGGAAATGGATAAATTTCTAGACACACAGTACCAAAACTAAGCCAAGAAGATATAGAAAATTTGAACAGACCAATTTCAATAAAAGAGACTGAACCTATTATTAGAAGGCTTCCAACATGGAAAAGCCCAGGAGCAAATGGGTTCACTGCAGAATTCTACCATACCTTCAGAGAGGAACTGATACCAATTTTCTACAAACTATTCCAAAAGATTGAAAGAGAGACCATTCTCCCAAATTCATTCTATGAGGCAAACATCACCCTAATACCAAAACCAGACGAAGATATAACAAAAAAAGAAAATTACAGGCAAATATCCTTGATGAATATAGATGCAAAAATCCTCAATAAAATACTAGTTAACAGAATACAGCAACACATACACAAAATTATACACCATGATCAAGTGGGATTAATCCCAGCAATGCAAGGTTGGTTCAACATATGCAAATCAATAAATGTGATACACCACATCAATAAAATCAGACAAAGATCATATTATCATCTCTATAGACACTGAAAAAGCATTTGACAAAATTCAACATTCGTTCATGATAAAGATTCTCTACAAGTTAGATATACATGGAAAGTTTCTCAACATAATTAAAGCCATATATGGTCAGCCCACTGCCAATATCATCCTGAACAGGGGAAAAGCGTAAGAACAAGAACTAGACAAGGATGCCCACTCTTCCCATTCCTATTCACATAGTGTGGGAAGTACTAGCCAGAGCAATCAGAGAAGAGAAGGAAATAAAGGGCATCCAGATTGGAAAAGATGAAGCTAAACTGTCCCTGTTTGCAGAGGATATGATCCTACATATTGAACAACCTAAAGCCTCTACAAAAAAACTGTTAAAGTTGATAAATGATTTCAGCAAAGTTGCAGAATACAAAATCAACATGTGAAAATCAGTAGCAGTTGTACATTCCAACAGTAAACATTTAGAAAAAGAAATCAAGAAAGCTAGCCCATTTAAAATAGCCACCAAAGAAACAAAATACTTAGGAATAAAGTTAACCATGGATGTGAAAAATGTCTATGAAGAGAACTACAAACCACTGTTGAGAGAAATTAAAGAGGACACAAGAAGATGGAAAAATATCCCATGCTCTTGGATTGGAAGAATGAACACTGTGAAAATGTCTACACTACCCAAAGTGATCTACAAATTCAATGAAATCTCCATCAAAATTACAATGACATTTTTATCTGAAAATGAAAAAACTATCCAGACATTTATATGGAATAACAAAAGACTACATATAGCCAAAAAAATTCTGAGTAACAAAAATAAAGCTGGAGTTATAGCACTACCTGACTTTAAACTATACTACAAAGCTATATTAACCAAAACAGCATGGTACTGGCATAAAAACAGACACACGGATCAATGGAATAAAATAGACAACCCAGAAGTCAACCCACACACCCACAAGCATCTGATTTTTGACAAAGACACCAAGTCTATACACTGTGGAAGGGACTGCCTCTTCAGCAAATGGTGCTGGGAAAACTGGATATTCATGAGTAGGAGAATGAATCGAGACCTGTACCTCTCACCATATACCAAAATCAACTCAAAATGGATTAAAGAATTAAATATACATCCTGAAACAATAAAACTCCTTAAAGAAAACAGAAGAAACACTCCAGGAAGTAGCAGTGGGTACAGACTTCATGAATATGATGCCTAAAGCACAGGTAACTAAAGGAAAAATAAACAAATGGGATCATGTCAAACTAAAAAGCTTCTTCACAGCAAAAGAGTCAATCAGCAGAGTGAAAAGACAACCAACAGAGTGGGAGAAAATATTTGCAAAATATATATCTGACAAAGGATTAATATCCAGAATATATAAGGAACTCAAACAACTTTACAACAACAATAAAAAATAACTCAATTAAAAAATGGGCAAAGGAGCTTGAGTGAGTTCTCACTCTATTAGTTCCCATGAAAGCTTATTGTTTATAGGACCCTGGCACTTCTTGCTTCCTCTCACCATGTGATCTGCTTGTACCCACCAGCTCCCAGCCACTTTCCACCATGAGTAGAAGCAGCATGAGGCCCATGCCAGACACAGCTGTCCCAGAATTGTAAGCCAAATAAACCTCTTTCCTTTATAAATTACCCAGTCTCGGGTATTTCTGTTATAGCAACACAAAATGTACTAATACAGAAAACTGGTACCGAGGAGTG
>NW_007734079.1:54925-56987 GCF_000696425.1 Galeopterus variegatus | reverse complement strand
CCAGGGGCGGAATGATGGCGTTTGGATGTATTGTCCCCTCCAAAAACTCATGTGGAAGTTTGATCCCCAATGTGGCAGTGTTGAAAGCTGTTCGAATCATGGGGACAGATCCCTTATGATTGAATTAATGCTCTTCCTGGGGGAGGAGGGATTAATGAGTGAGTTCTCTCTCTATTAGTTCCCGCAAGAGCTTGTTGTTTATAGAACCCTGGCACCTCCCCCACCCTTGCTTCCTGTCACCATGTGATCTGCTTTTACCCGCTGGCTGCCTGCCACTTTCTGCCACGAGTAGAAGCAGCCTGAGGCCCATGCCAGACACAGCTGTCCCAGAATCGTAAGCCAAATAAACCTCTTTCCTTTATAAATTACCCAGTCTCAGGTATTTCTGTTATAGCAACACAAAATGTACTAATACAGAAAATTGGTACCGAGGAGTGTGGTGTTACTATACAGATACCTGAAAATGTGGATGCAGCTTTGGAACTGAGTAATGGGCAAAGGTTGGAGGGGTACGGAGGACTTAGAAAAAGACAAAAAGTTGAGAGAATGTTTGGAAGATTTTAGAGATTGGTTAAATGGTTGTCACCAGAATGTTGATAGAAACGTGGGCAGTAAAGACCATGTGAATAATGATGTCTCAGATAGAAATGAGGGACTTATTGGGAATTGGACAAGAGATAACCTTTGCTACACCACAGCAAGGAACCTGGCTGCATTGTGTCCATGCCCTTGGACTTTGTGGAAGGTAGGACTTCAGAGTTGTAAACCAGAGCATTTGGCCAAAGAAATTTCTAAGCAGCAAAGCATTAAGGACGCTGCATGGCTACTTCTAACAGCCTACTTTGAGTTATGGCAGCAAAGGCATAACGTAAAGCCAGGATTAAAAAGCAGAGCATAAAGTTTTGGAAAATTTGCAGCCTGGCCATGCAGTAGAGAAGTGGAGAGCAGGAGAAAAATGCAAGGGTGAAGCTGATAAACTGTTTGCTAAAGACATTCTCTTGGCGGTGAGGAAGCCAAATACTAAGAACCAGGACAATGGAAAAAAATACCCTAAAGGCATTTGAGAAGTCTGGAAGGGTGTCCCACCCATCACAGGCCCTGAGGCCTAGAAGGACTGAGTTATTCTGGAGGACAGACCTGGGGTGCAGCTGCCCTTGGGATCCTGCTCCCTGCATCCCAGCTGCTCCAGCTGGAGCGTCCCCAAGTCTGGTTCATGCAGCAGCCCTGGAGAGTAGAGGACTGAAACCTCGGTGGTGTCCATGTTGTGTTAAGTCTGCAGGCCAGCAGGACATGAGAGCAGTGGAGGTATGGCAGCCTCCACCCAGATTCCAGAGGATGTATGGAAAAGCCTTGGAGCCCAGGCAGAG
The DNA here is from genome assembly GCF_000696425.1 of Galeopterus variegatus. Lineage (NCBI taxonomy): Eukaryota > Metazoa > Chordata > Mammalia > Dermoptera > Cynocephalidae > Galeopterus > Galeopterus variegatus. The sequence continues at coordinate 55,620 of NW_007734079.1, read as the reverse complement.
ACCTGCCGCAGGGGTGGAGCCACTGCTGAGTTCATCTACTAGAGCAATGCTGAGTAGGAAAGTGGGGTTGGAGCCCCCACAGGGAGCCCCCACTTGGGAAATGTCTAGTAGAGCCAAGGCAGTGGGACCACCATGGAGACTGCAGACTTATGGAACTACCAGAGTGGAACACCGGCCTGGAAAAGTTGCAGGCACCAGTGCAGCCCACTGGGCTGCACCTGGCAGAGCTGTGGGAATGAGGCTGCCTGATGCTTTGGGGGCCCAGATGCCCCAGTGTGCCCAGGATGCAGGACTTGGAGTCAAAGAATAGTATTTTGGAGCTTTAAGACATAATGTTTGCCTTGCTGGGTTTCGGACTTGTTTGTGGCCTGTTATTCCTTTCTTTTGGCCTATTCCTCCCTTTTGGAATGGGAATGTATACCGAATGTCTGTTCCACCATTGCGTCTTGACAGTAGATAAATTTGGTTTTGTTTTTCAGGTTCACAGCTGGAAGGACTTTTGCTTGTGGTCTCAGATGAGACTTTGGACTTTGGACTTTTGAGCTGCTGCTGGAGCAAGCTAAGACTTTTGTGACTGTTGGGATAGAATGATTGTATTTTGTATATGAGAGTGACGTGAGTTTTGGAAGGCCAGGGGCGGAATGATGGAGTTTGGATGTATTGTCCCCTCCAAAAACTCATGTGGAAGTTTGATC
>NW_007734079.1:41777-54528 GCF_000696425.1 Galeopterus variegatus | reverse complement strand
CAAGAGCTTGTTGTTTATAGAACCCTGGCACCTCCCCCACCCTTGCTTCCTGTCACCATGTGATCTGCTTTTACCCGCTGGCTGCCTGCCACTTTCTGCCACGAGTAGAAGCAGCCTGAGGCCCATGCCAGACACAGCTGTCCCAGAATCGTAAGCCAAATAAACCTTTTCTCTTTATAAATTACCAAGTCTCAGGTATTTCTGTTATAACAACACAAAACGGCCAAAGCAGAGCTGGATAGGCATTTCTCAAAGGAAGGTATATGAATGGCCAACAGACACATGAAAAATGCTCAACACCACTAAGCATTTGGGAAATGCAATCAAAACCACTTTGAGATACCATCTCACCCCAGTTAGGATGGCTAATATCCAACAGACTGCGAATGATAAATGCTGACAAGGTTGCAGAGAAAAAGGAACTCTCATACACTGTTGGTGGGGCTGCAAAATGGAGCAGCCTTTATGGAAAATGGTATGGAGATTCCTCAAACAATTACAGATAGATCTACCATATGACCCAGCTATTCCACTGCTGGGTATATACCCAAAGGAATGGAAATCATCATGCCAAAGGTATACCTGTACTCCCATGTTTATTGCAGCACTATTTACAATAGCCAGGAGTTGGAACCAGCCCAAATGTCCATCGTCAGATTAGTGGATAAGGAAACTGTGGTACATACACACTTTGGAATACTACTCTGCTATAAAAAAGAGTGAAATACTATCATTCGCAACAACATGGATGGACTTAGAGAAAATTATATTAAGTGAAACAAGTCAGGCACAGAAAGAGAAATACCACATGTTCTCATTTATTTGTGGGAGCTAAACATAAATAAATAAATAAACACACAAACAAATAAAGGGGGTGGAGAAGAAGACACAACAATCACAACAATTGTTTGAAGTTGTTAAGACAAGTGAACAGATATGATGTAGGGGGGATGGGTGGGGGGGAAGAGGAACTGGTAAAGGGTCACAAAAATCAACTACAATGTATATTGAGAAGTTAAAAGAATAAAAAAAAGAAAAGAAGCCATAACTTGATGTGAAAGCTGTTAGCCTATAAATATGTTAAACCTGTGAAAAAAAAAATACAATATAAAATAAAATAAAATGTGACATCTTAAAACAAAAATACTATATAGACAGTGTATAAGGAACAGAATGAAGATTTGGAAGTTGCTTAATTTAATAATTTTACTTTGTTGCTATGAAAAATTTCCACACACTGAATAACCACAATTATATCTATTTATAATATACATAGATATTGTAACTTACAAATACTAGCTAATATAGTTCCTTGAACCTTTGCAAAAAATGTTATTTTAAAGAGAATATGATTCCTTAAACTTTTTCTTTTTCTATTTTTATGATTCTTTTCACTAAATGTAGAAAAGTCCTGGATACACAACAGATATTTATACAATAACTATTTGATACAGAAATAGATCAGTCATTCTTTGTGTTCTGTACTGGCCGGTGCACTGAGTTGTCAAATGCCAAATATTCAATATCATGAACAACATTGATCCTATATCTTGTGGAAGCAGATGGAAAGATGTGGCTAACCCAGCACCCTTGAATCGTTACAGTCTGCTTGCTAGCACTTAGTGCTTCATAGGGATATAGATACAGGGGCCTGGGGAGAGCTATCAATACAACCAAACTCAATGGCCCAATCTTCCTTCCTCATCGGTGTCACAATTTAGCCTCAAATTTATAGTCACTCTACATGAATTCATTTTTTAAAGTACTTTTTAAAAGTACTTACTGTTTACTGCCCCAGGTATTGAAGATACAAGCCAAACTATGTCTCTGACAAAATGAATTCGTCTTCAAGTAAATCTAGAGCTTGCCACTCAAGATGGCAAGAAAAGAACAGAAGGACAAACTCAGAGAAACTTCACTGGAGCTAAAGGAGACCCATCTACCAAAGAGAAGTTTTAGGTTACCCTGTCTTACTAACTTTGTATTGAAAACTGCAAAACAGGAAACAGCACAACAAATCAAATTCAAAGGGATTTGATTTCTTTTTTCCAGGGTTCTCAAGACGCTAAATAAAAGTTGAAATTGTTTTACTTATTAAAGAGTGCCAACCCCCATCACTCTGAACCCATGAGATATCAGCTTTCATTCTCAGAAATGAAACAAAAAGAGAGAAATAAGGATGAGAATCTGCAGTTTTTTTCTAGAGATTGATATTCAATAAATGCAAAAGTGTGTTTGTCTACTAATTGTAAACATTAATACCATTAAATAAATTACTTCAAGCAAAATAATTCAAAAGCAATAGTGGTGATTTTTTTTTTTTTGTAGTGTAAATCCAACTTAACAGATATATCTATTTTTGCCATCAGAAGAGACTAAAATGAAAAATAATTTAGTCTTTCTATTACGTTTCTCTCTCCCTTGCACTGACCACTTGGAATGACTAATTTTGCAGGTAAAACTGCAATATAACATATTTATATAAAGCATTTTCCTACCGTAAATTCTGAAAAAATATATCTAGTTATATATTTTCTGTTCCATTATCAATGCACTTCTTTTTAAAGTATCACCACATAGTGAAAATTCAGCAAAGATCATTAAATACAGTTATCTTTTAAATGCTGTGAGTTTCAGCAAAACCATTTTTTCTTATCTGCCTTTGTCTTCTTTCTCAAGAGCCAGATGTTTGTAACAAAACTCCATTTTTATCCTGTGCTTATTAAGAATGTTCTAACGTTTTTGTCTGTTTTTTCTCCTTATTGAGTATCAGGCATTTCCATGATTTCAATAGAAACATCTCATACAGTTTGGAAGCTATGCAATAAAGCTTGCAGAAACAGGACAACACTGTCAGAAGAATAGATTTAAATCTCAAATTTTCAGCACTGTCCTTATATTACTCCTACTTATAGTACTTAACACCCTATTAGTCTCATTCATTTCTTTTCTCTTTTAATTCTACTTAAATTAACTAAGTTACCTGCTGCTATGTTGTGTCTTGGTAATATCCTCTACACACTTTCTTGTCTTTGAACCAGCTTATGGATCCTCCTTATATAAACTGCATTTACCCAGGTGAATATTCTATTTCTGTTCTGTTTCTTTATACTGTGGAATATAATGCATGTTCGTTAGAATATGTGGTTTTTCTAAGAGACTATGCTTTCTACTTCTTATTTAGGGCTTTCTATAGCCTCTGAAGCTCTCCTGAAATTTTGAGAAAAACAGTGGTCAATTAATTGAAGAAAATTTAATAAAATCCATTTATATAGATTTAAGATGGAACATGTCCATTTTAAGCATGATTTTTATGTGTTGATGTTTACCACACACATTTTTTGGTTGTTTTTTGCAAATAATTTTTCTAACTGAAAAAGGAAGATTAATAGAAAAAAACATTTTATGAAATAATCATCAACTTAGTAAAAGTATGAATATATTCAACATTTAAATTGTATAATATAGTTTACCTCTGCAAATAAAATTGTCTTTCCTGATACTAAGCACTTTATCTGGGATGGAAGGATGGAAGTGGCAGATGTTATTACATCATTAAGAAACACACAGCACTAGTAAATTTATCTGAAACAAAAAGATAAACCAGAAGCCAAGAGATTTCCTCTGAATTCTAAACTAGTTTCTAATTCAGTTACCCTCCTTATTCATGGTCTGACCCATAGATAAAAGTCCTATGAATGGCATAAGACCTGAATATCTGAAGGACTGATTTAAATCTACTTTCTCACATAATCTTCACTGGACTAACAAAAAACATGAAATCTATTCTTAGGTTTGCTTGGCAAGAGTTCAAGAAAGGCCTGTCTCTTTCTAGAATAAAACTCCCACCTGAATTCTCCTCCAGCATAGATACATTAAGAAAAGGGTATTGGGCACATGAGTTGATTAGATCTGTTAATGTAATCTTTGCTGAACCTCTCAAGATTCTCAAGGGGCTCTATTGGACAGGGAAAATAAGTGCAACATATTTTTATTAATTCGACATCCTGCCAAATGTAAAAGGTAGTGGATAAATGTGTATAGAAATATATAAAGAGCTATAATTTAAGCTAATTAAATGAGGAAAGCCATTGACCTGTTTTTTCTTAATTATTACAACTAAGCCTTGATAGTCTTTTTATGCTCTCTTATCCCCCAAAACCCTCACAGTTTGGATTATTTTAGTATAAATATTTTTAAAATATTTTTGTGTTGATTTATAAGGTTCAGTTTGTTTGTTTAATACATTTTCTTTTTTTTTTTTTTTTTTTTGGACTCAATTTCAAGTTCCTTAAAGGCAGAAAAATGCCTTTTCTTATTTGCCAATGTACAATTTAAACTAATCCATGTCCTCTCCTCCTATTGCCAGAGGTGACCTGTCCCCATGACCCCATGTGTTTGTGCTGACCCTCGTAGGCTCCCCAGGGGAAAGGCACAATCTTTCTTACAACTCACTAGTTCTGTTGCTTAAGAGCCTTTATACTTATTTCAATCCTTCTTAATAAATGCTTCAGATTTAAGGCAAAATGCAAAATAAATTCAAAATATAATTCTCATATATTTTTATTTGTTCTTACAGAATTTGGGTAGAGGGAAAAAGTTAATAACTAAAATAAAGTTTTTTCATTATCTGAAGATTTCTTTTAATTTAAGGTCTTGTTCACATAAACGTAGATAATTCAGAGTGGAAAATAACAGAGTAAAAGGAAGACTCCCAGACTCTTGACATCATAAATGAGGACAATGACATTCATCAGAGGTCAATTACAGTATTTTACGATAGTGCACTTATTTTCACCAAACCCTCTAGAGGCATGTCACATGGAGAGCAGTATGATCGTGGTGTTTCGAAAAACAACTTCTCAGGTACTCTGGTGTTTGGGCAAAATCTATTTTGCGTTGTGTTCAGAAACAGTGTTAGATAAGAAATCTTAAAGTTCTCAAGGTAAGACAGATCTGGAAATGTTGGAGTAAGGGCAAGAAAAACAACAGAATGAGATAACAGAAGCAAGGAAAGAACATAAGTAGGCGCTACAAAAATTATTAGACCCTGGAAAATATCAACAAGGAGAACTGGACACAGAAAGGGAGAAGGACTGAAATTAGGGCAGGAGGACTTAAAGGAGTCAAGGAAGCATTCTTATACACTGGCACATAGTCATACAATATAATATCTATTAGAACATTTCACTTATTTTAAAACCCAGAATGTGTAGCCATCTTCTGCTTTATAGTTGCTGGGGCTAAAACTCTAGGAACATTTCTCCTTTGCCAATAGGGCGCACTAGAGCAAGGGTAGGCACACCCTTTATTTAAAGGGATGTGTGGTAAATAGGTTTTGTGGGTCACATGGTCTCTGTTGCAACTTTTCAACTGCACCCTTGCAACTTGCAAGCACCCACAGGCAATAAGTAAATAAATGAATGTGGTTGTGTTACAGTAAAATTTTATTTATGGTCACTGAAATTTGAATTGCATATAATTTTCACCTGTCATGAAATAAAACACATTTAAAAATGCAAAAATTAATTCTTAACTCATAGACTCTGCAAAGACACAAGGTAGGTCAGATTTTGTTCATGTAGTTGACTACTCCTTGCACTAGAGAGAGATTAGAAGCAGAGAGAATGGTTTTGCTTGCTTTCATTACTTGCTCTCCAGTCCCCATAACTGGAAGCGCCAATCAAGCTTCATCCTCTCAGTGGCAGTTGGTTCGTCCCCAGTTGTGTTTTTGCTCTTGCTGCCTGAGGACCATCAGGTGTAGCTGAGCCACGCCAGCAGTGTTCAGTCCTGAGCTCCATGATGCTCCTCCTTGAGTTCCTGAGGACAAGAACCAGCTGGGTGCTGCTTCCTTCTCACAGTTCTGAGTCACAGCTCTGTGGGCCCCTCCTCCAGGCTCCTAGAGAACCAGCCTTCTTTAGCCAGTAATCCCTCCTCTGGGGTCTGAATTCCAAAGGTCTCTTCTCAAAGAGTTTAGGTTCTGTTACCCTTCTCTTTGTTCCTCAAGCCCTTGAGATTATAGTTACCTCCGGTAGAGCCTGTCTCTGAATTAACTCAGTGGTCTCTTCCTACTTTCTCAGTCCTCTACTGTCTGTTTAACTAATTCTCTTAAATTATCCCTGTTGAAGAACTAATTATGGCTTTTAATTTCCTAACTGAATGAAGACTGATATACTGATATGCTTCTCCCTAGCTATACAGCTCGTATTACTCAGGTTACCTAATCAACCACAATGCATTCCAATCCAATGCCCCAGAAATTACTGATTACTAGTTCTGTTGGTCATTACCTCTTAGCACTGATTCCTTGCTTTCCTTCCAGAAATGTATTTCCCAGGAAAATCAAAACAGGCTCAAAAATAAGCTTTTAGGCCTTTCTTGGTTCTTAAGAGATGCTGTAAATTAAATATTGGTATTACACTAACATAAGGTAACTATAAGTTATCTCAGTCATACAATTTGTAATGATTTCTTTTAAAGTTCCCTGGAATAATTATCTTCCTAATTACAAAAAGTGGAAGTATTCAAGCTTTTCATAACAATAATAACAACCACTTAGTGAAGACCTATTATAAGTTAAGCATGATGTTTAGTGGGTAACATATCTTGTATTTAGTTCTTATAGTAATCTGTAAAAGAGATAGTATTATTAATTTCCCTCTTATAGATAATGATTCTTCAGCATAGATATAGTTAATAATTTGTTAAAGGTCATGTATATAACAAATATCAGAATAATTATTTAAACCTAAATATCTTGACTCCCAATGTCTGATTTTTAATCACTGTGATGTATTACCCTGTGTACTGTAGCCTGTCATGCATCATCCAGGTCCACCCCCAGGATTGTAAGGTTTATTCCTCTAGCTGTTGGCAGTGCTGCTGGTTTTGTGCCCTTTCTGGAAATTGCTCTGGGCTCGGAAGAACTTCACACCTTCCTGGGGACAACTGGCATCTGGTGTCATACTCAGTCTCTTCACCATCATGGGAAAAACAATGAAAGACTATACTCATTTCAGAGCTCCCCATGGGGCCAACTGAGGCACTCAAGCCCAACTTATCCATCTGTCCTACCCTGCTTCTTTCTCTTCTTTCCACAATTATTGATCTGCAGAGCTTCCTAATAAACTTATTGCATGTTAATCTCTGTCTCTAAGTCTGCTTTTTGGGAAACAGGATTTATAAAACCCAGGTAATTTAAATATAACAAAAATTGTTTAACATAATTTTATAAAGCGAGAAGGTTTATGGACTAAGAAATGAATATCTTACTATTAGTACTTATATTGATTGATAATATTTGTTAAGTGCTAACTCTAGCTCAGTTATTAAATTTGGTACTAGCCATGTATTTTCTCTATTACAGCAATAAAAGAGAGCATCTTGAAGTTTCAGATGAACTTAAGTAACTTGCATGAGGTTGAATACAGCCAATTATTAAGCTGGATTTGAACCAAGACCCTTTAACTCCAAAATCTATTACATTTCCCTTTGCATCCTATGACTGTAAACTAGCTTGGTAAAGAAAGACAACCATATGTTTATAAAAGTTAAGCTAAACACTTAAACCCAAACCTCTACTTGAATATAGGTGGGTTTCATTTGGCAACAATGTACACACGTATGTGACCCCTATTAAACAAACAAACAAACAAAAAAAGCTCATCAAACAACAGAGCTATTTAAGATTTTTTATTTTCTTAACTTATTTTTCCAGAAAGGAGGCAAATATGTTGAAAAAATCTACTAATTTCGCAAAAGATTCTGTGATGGGTATATTGCTGTACAAATGAGTTACATGTGTGAGTGATTTCTCTAACATTGAAATATAACAACATAGTTTTACATTTTTTTTCTAAATGAAGCTCTTAGTTTCCTTCCTTCTTCTGGATCATAGTCACCGTTCTTGAATTTAAGTAACAGCATAGCACAGTAGACATTTATTTCTTGCTCATAGAAGTCCAAGTAGATTTTAGACCTGGGGGTGGGGTTAGTGGTGGGGGTTGGAGGCTGGTTGTGGTGTGTGTACTGTGCTCCCTGAAATTACTCAAGAACCAGACTGGTGCAGGCTCTGCAGAATTCAATATGTGGCTTCTAAAATAACACTAAGCATTGTCACTCCAGGGCCACCCGAGGAGGGAGCAAATGGTGGAGCACAAATAGGGTATTTGGAGGCAGGCCTGAAAGTAGTGCACTTACTTTGTTGTATTTCAATGGCTACAACTTAGTTACATGGCAACACCTAAATGCAAGAATGTGTGGAAAAGACAGTCAAGCTGTTTGTCAAAATGAAAGCGAAGAATGAATTCAAAGTCCAACTAGCACTCTCTAGCACAGTCTAATCTTTTCTTCCCCACCAAATATCCATGCCATTCTTTTCCTTACACTTAGAAACTATGTATTTAGTCCCTTACAAAGCATCCCATCCAGTTATGGTATCAAGCTCCAAGTTCAAGCTCTGTGTTCCAGATGCAGCTACTTGTAATACATCAACTTATAAATGTATAAGTGGGTAAATAAATATCTCTCTGTCGGGTCTGCAACCGGCTGACCCATACAGCCCTAGCCTCGTTCCTTTTGGTGGGTGAGCAAACAGCCCGGGATTCCTCTTTCTCTCCTGTCCCCTTTGGAAGGAGATGGGGAAAGAGAGCCATGAAGAGAGGTGAGCACACCACCGGCCCCCCAAAGAGCCCCATTAAAGGACACTCAGACGCGGCGGGGGTTCTGTCAAGCAGTTCTGTTTATTATCACACAAGCACTTGCTTTTATAGGCAGATGGGGATGGGAGGTTTTAACATAATCCTATCAGCTTAAAGGTCAAGGGCATGCATCCTGTCTCAATGCCTAGCTATTGCAACCACACAGTGTTCACGAGCGCAGAAGCACGTATTTGGCCAATAAGGTCTAAGGCAAGGTTTCTGCAGACACCCCCCCCTACTTCCTCCTGGCACCGTCTTAGGCTGCCACATTAATACACCCTTGTGGGCCCATAATGGCGCCACTTGTAATGTCACTTAAGGTGGCGTTAGTTTTTAAGGCCTGGCATCTCTCATTTCTCCTAACACAATCATCCTACACCGTGCCCTCCCCCACATACATGCTCTAATTGTAGAGGACAGAAAGGGTACCTATATTATACACTTCCCATTCATAAAAGAGAAAAGCAGTGCAGTTGTCATTCCACAAGAATGACAGAATCTGATTGAGTTAGCACTATGAAGACTCCTTTATCGGCAGTGAATCTGTTCTCAGGGTGAACTTTCTCATTTATCATTTTCTGTTGCCCTTAGCTCCATCTTATGGAAAGTTCTTTCTTATCCATTATACCCAGGGTCACAACTGAACAGAATTATGGCAAGTATGTTTTTAATGAGTTTTGTTCATTTTTAACAGCACTGATTTCTGTCGCTATAAGTTTATAGCAATAGTATAAACTTATAGCAATAACTATTAGACCCAACAGTTATTGGTCCCAATATTATTAGACCCAATAGTTATTGCTTGGTTCACAAAGTCCAAAGCTCTCTGAGGCAAAACTCATGATTTATTTGGTAATATAATTTCCAGTAAACCTTTTACACTTCTGCACTACCGCATTTCTGTAAACATGTACCTCTCTTTGTATATCACATCAGTATTTTATGTACCGCTGTTTACTTATGAGTATGAATGCTTATTTGATATGTATTGAGATAGAACTGTTAGTCTTAGACATAGATATCTAATCCTAAGTCAGTGGTTCTCAAACTTAACTGTGTATCAGAATAACCTGGAGGGCTTGTTAGAAAATGGATTGCTGGGCTCTACCCCTACAGTTTCTGATTCAGTAGGTCTCAGTGGGGACTGAAGGTTTGCATTTCTAGTAAGCCTCAAATGATCCTTATGCAGCAAGTGCAGGCATCATGCTTTGAGAAACACTGTTATTGTCACTCCTGTACAAATGCAGAAAAAAAAGAATATAACTACATGTGATGGTTGATTTTTGGTGTCAACTTGACTAGATTAAGGAGTACATAGAAACCTGGTGAAGCATTATTTTGGGGTGTGTCTTTGAGGAAATTCACAGAGGAGATTAGCATGTAAGCTTGAATGGACTAGGTGGAGGAAGATTCACCCTCAATACAGGTAGACACCATCTGATCTGCTAGGGGCCAGGAGAGAACAAAAGAGAGAAAATGACGAATGTCTGTTTGCTGGAGTGGAATACACTCTTTTCTCCTGTCCATGGACATAAGAACTTGAGATTCTTCAGCCTTTGGGTCCCAAGAGTCTTATAATCATGAATGTGATATTTTGTTTAAGGATATTTCTTATGTTACAAGACACAACCCATATCCTTTGCTTTGTAATTCTCAAATCTGCTTTATTTTCTGCTACAGTCTGAAGGATGGTGTCCCTCTGTAATTGATAATGCTGAAACTTAATCAACAATGTGATGATAATAGAAGGCGGAGCTTTTGGAAAGTGATCAGATCATGAGTGCAGAGTCCTCATGAATGAAACTCATGTCCTTATAAAAGGGGCTGTAGAGAGCTGCCTTGTCTCTTCTACCATGTGAGGACACTTCCAGAAGGTATCATCTATGAACCTGAAAGTGGGTCATCACCAGACACCAAATCTTCCATTGATTTTAATCTTGGAATTCTTAGTCTCCAGACCTGTGATAAATAATTTTTTGTTGTTTAAAACCTACCTAATTTATGGTATGTTTTTGTAGCAGCCCAAACGAACTAAAAAATTCCCCCATCTACCCAATTTAGTGTTGGATGTGAGGCCATTTGAAACAGAAAACTTATTAGGAAGAAAATATGCTTTTTGTAACAAAAGTGAGTCTTTCTTAACTGACAGGTCTTGATCCTTTATCTTTCTATACACATGTTAACCCTATGTCCTACTATTTATGGTCCAGAAGCACTTGGTTTTCCCACTACTGTGAGTTTCTTAATCTCTACTTTAAAATCAGCCATTCTTTTTTTCTGAACTGGTTTATTTTTCTGTAATAACTTGCTAAATGCAACAAGGAAGTACAAACACAAACTGATGCTCTAGCATTTTCCACCTCCTTAGCCTAAAAATACAGGAATAGTGGGCTCATCATCTGTCTTCCAAGTTATAACAGGTGAGACTTTACCAAATGTTTTGCCACAAGATATTATGTGTCTTTATTTTTCCAGTTTGCCATATCTATTCCCTTGATTCCAACCACTGGACTACTAACTCTATGTCACATATTTTAGTTTTTTTGTTAGAGCTTCACTTTACTGTAGGGTAGTAACAGATATATTAGAGTGCTCTAAACTGTTCATAATCAACTAGGATGATGTCTTGAGACAGTAAATGTTTATTCTCTACTCATAAAAATAGTCAAATGTGTTTGAATTCAGATTGGTTGGCCTGGGTACAAGGTGAGGTTGGAGTACTCCACAGTAATTCAGAGATCAAGATAATGGATACTTTACAATGTCCACTATGTAGATGAGACAGCCATCCTGGGAATTGCCATCCAGTCAGCCAGATGAGGATAAAAATATGGAGAAGCAAGCATGAGAAGTTTTACGGAATCTGCACACCCATATTCTGTTGCACAGAACTCACAAAAGTTAGATTACAATGAAAGTTGTGACTGGAGGTCTAAGTGTGCACCCAAGAAGAAAGGGAGAACAAAATTTACTGGACACTTCCAGCCTTTACAGGGCAATATAATCTTGATATCCACTACTTGAGCCTCAAAGTTTTAAAAAAGGAAAATATTTTTCCTGTGTAATTTTTATAGTTATAGGACTATATAGAGCTAGGGCTAGGGTCTGGAGCTCACAGATCCCTTGAGCCCATTCACAAACACTTCACACACAGGTTTATGAGCTAGGTAACTGTCAAAAAGGTCCTTGGAGCCTTGGCTGAAGAAGGAATAGTCTTTATTCAGCACACACAAGACTATGAGCTAGGCAGTCCACAGAGAAACTCAGAAACTCAACCGCTACCAGCAAACCCAAAGACAAACTGAAACTGAGCAACTGCCAGCAGAGTAAACATTTTCTATTTTTAGATGCAAGCTCTGCCTGCCAGCTTCTGCTTCACAAACTGAAGAACACACAATAGCGATTACCTAAAAAGATACATTGGTGCACATGCGCACTAACTCCACCCACACACAACTTGTTTACAAGAAATGTGCTGCTTGACCCCCAACCAGAACTGAGTGGTGGAGCCTGACTAAATTATCCTATTTTCCCCACAGATTAAAAATAATATTTGCAAATTATAAATCACCAGCAATGTCAGCTATTATTATATAATATATCATGTATTTTGTATAATGTATTATGTGTAGTACAATTTTTGCATTGCTGAAATATGTACTTTTCTACTATATTTTATTCTTCTTTACATGTTATATCATACCTTTTATAATATTTTGATTATAGCATTTCTAACAGAATAGAATCACCTCTGAAAGTATTCTATAAAACACATAGCCTTTTCACATAAAATAATTAAAATTACTATTATTATCATCTGAGGGGGGTGGCTGGCCAGTGCAGGTAAAATTATTTTAAAATACATAAAAAATACAGTGGTTTTGGGCCGGCCCGGTGGCGCACTGCTACAGTGCGCCACTTGGGAGCACGGCGGCGCTCCCGCCGAGGGTTCAGATCCCACATACAGACCGGCCTCTCACTGGCTGAGTGAGGTGCGGGTGCAACACCGAGGGTTGCGATCCGTTGCCGGTCACGAAAAAAGACAAAAAGGG